>NC_141873.1:479662935-479814451 GCF_056163025.1 Triticum urartu | reverse complement strand
TAGCGGTACATGAAGGACATAATTCTTATGTGTAGTAATGAGGATAATCCTCAGATCATGGAGCTAGTCCGCATCATTGCTACTAACATCTCTCAACATAGTTTTCTCTAGGAACATATCATAAATAAAACGGGGAAGCTATACGCGAGCAATTGATCTACAACATAGATATGCAAATACTATCAGGACTAAGTTCATGATAAATTTAAGTTCAATTAATCATATTACTTAACAACCCCCACTTAGATAGACATCCCTCTAATCATCTAAGTGATCACGTTATCCATATCAACTAAACCATGTCCGATCATCACGTGAGATGAAGTAGTTTTCAATGGTGAACATCACTATGTTTATCATATCTACTATATGATTCACGTTCGACCTTTCAGTATCAGTGTTCCGAGGCCATATCTGCATATGCTAGGCTCGTCAAGTTTAAACCGAGTATTCTGCATTTGAAAAACTGGCTTGCACCCATTGTATGTGAACATAGAGCTTATCACACTCGATCATCACGTGGTGTCTCAGCACAAAGAACTGTCGCAATGGTGCATACTCAGGGAGAACACTTATACCTTGATATTTTAGTGAGGGATCATCTCATAATGCTACCGTCGTACTAAGCAGAATAAGATGCATAAAAGATAAACATTAGATGCAATCAAAATATGTGACATGTTATGGCCATCATCATCTTGTGCCTTTGATCTCCATCTCCAAAGTACCATCATGATCTCCATCGTCACCGGCATGACACCATGGTCTCCATCATCTTGATCTCTATCAATGTGTCATCACATGGTCGTCTCGCCAACTATTGCTATCACATAGTGATAAAGTAAAGCAATTGTATGCCGCTTGCTTATATGCAATAAAGAGACAACCATAAGGCTCCTGCCAGTTGTCGATAACTTCAACAAAACATGATCATATCATACAACAATTTATATCTCATCTCGTCTTGACCATATCACATCACAACATGCCCTACAAAAACAAGTTAGACGTCCTCTACTTTGTAGTTGCAAGTTTTATGTGGCTGCTATGGGCTTCTAGAAAGAACCGTTCTTGCCTATGCATCAAAACCATAACATAGTATAGTGATTGCTTTTTGATCTTCAGAAAGAACCCTGTTCATTGAATCTGATTCAACTAAAGTTGGAGAAACTGACACCCACTAGCCACCTGTGTGCGAAGCACGTCGGTAGAACCAGTCTTGCTTAAGCGTACGCGTAATGTCGGCCTGATCCGCTTCATCCAACAATACCACTGAATCAAGAATCAACTAGTGACGGCAAGCAATATATATACCTAGACCCACAACTCCTTTGTGTTCTACGCGTGCATATAACATCTACGCATAGACCTGGCTCGGATGCCACTGTTGGGGAACGCGGTAATTTCAAAAAAATTCCTACGCACACGCAAGATCCATCTAGGTGATGCATAGCAATGAGAAGGGAAGAGTATCTCTATGTACCCTCGTAGACCGGAAGCGGAAGCGTTATGACAACATGGTTGATGTAGTCGTATGTCTTCATGATCCGACTAATCCTAGCACTGAAAGTACGGCACCTCCATGATCTGCACACGTTCAGCTCGGTGACGTCCCACGAACTCTAGATCCAGCTGAGTGTCGAGGGAGAGCTTTGTCAGCACGACGGCGTGATGACGGTGATGATGAAGTTGCCGACGCAGGGATTCACCTAAGCACTACAACGATATGACCGAGGTGGAAATCTGTGGAGGGGGGCACCGCACACGGCTAAACAATCAACTTGTGTCTATGGGGTGCCTCCCTCCCCCGTATATAAAGGAGGGGAGGAGGAGGAGGGCCGGCCTCAAGGGGCGTGCCCAAGTGGGGGATTCCTACTCCTAGTAGGAGTAGGTTTCCCCCCTTTCCTAGTACAATTAGGAGAAGAAGGAAGGAGAGGAAAGAGAGAAGGAAAGAGGGGGCGCCTGTCGGTGTCAAAACCGGCGGATCTCGGGTAGGGGGTCGCAAACTATGCGTCTAGGATCGATGGTAACAGGAGGCGGGGGACACAACGTTTTACCCAGGTTCGTGCCCTCTCTATGGAGGTAATACCCTACGTCATGCTTGATTGATCTTGATGAATATGAGTATTATAAGAGTTGATCTACCTCGAGATCGTAACGACTAAACCCTAAAAGTCTAGTCTAGCTATGATTATGAGGATTCGGCCTATCTACGGACCTAGCCCTCCGGTTTATATAGACACGGGAGGGATCTAGGGTTACACAAGGTCGGTTACAGTGAAAGGAATCTTCATGGTTGGCTGCCAAGCTTGCCTTCCACACCAAGGAGAATCCCATCCGGACACGGGTGCAGTCTTCGGTCTTCGTATCTTCACAGCCCATCAGTCCGGCCCATGGTTAATAGGCCGGACGCCCGAGGACCACTTAGTCCAGGACTCCCTCAGTAGCCCCCAAACTAGTCTTCAATGATGAGGTGTTCGGGACATAGATTGTCTTCGGCATTGCAAGGCGGGTTCCTCCACCGATGGCTTCCAAGCAGTGTGTCTGACCTTCCATTTAATGTTGTACCCATCGGCTTCTATGCATCAACAACTTCAGTTTCCACATGTCGAGCGAATGCGAGAGGTCAGGGTATTTTTGCATATACCACCCCGACCATACCACAAAGGTTGCTATTTAAAGAGAATAGATCTCAGATCCATTCCACACCCCGCGAAAAATCCTCAGAGCTTGCTAAGAAAAACCACCCCAACATGGCTAGCGCTCCCAGCTCATCCTCTCGTCCCCACAGCTCCAAAAAGGGTGATTGGGAGAGATGTTCTGTATCCCACGGTCAGCTGGCGAAGCTGCAGAAACAGGGCTTTCTTCCTCCCGCGGCTCTAGTCCCCGTCCGAGAAGGATGAATGTCCTTCGACGACGCGGTTCAGGCAGAGAATTTCCCCAATCCGTCCAGGGGGGAACAAGTATGCTTCATTCCCTTCCTGCTGAGAGGCGTCGGATTTCCGATCCATCCCTTCCTCCGAGGACTATTGGAGTATTACGGCCTTCAACTGCACAGTTTCACTCCTGCCTCCATCCTGCACATCGCGGGTTACGTTGCTCTATGTGAGCTATTCCTGGGCTGCGAGGCCCATTTCGATTTATGGAGAAGACTGTTGTGCCTCATTCCTCGTAATCAAGGTGGGTCAATTCTTAAAGTGGGAGGAGCCGAAGTGTGGCGCATCGCTGGGACCGGATACCTGTCCGGCACGCCAAAGAAAGCTTCCGGAGAGTGGCCTTCCGAATGGTTCTATATCGATGCCGTTGCTCTTCCCGACCCCGTATGTATGGGCCTCCCCGAGTTTTCAAGTGCTCCGTTGAAGAAACGCCATAGCTGGCATCCTCGGAGCCTCGAGGAAGAGGATAGTGTAGAGAACGGCCTGCTGCTAGGCAAGATTGAGATGCTTGCCTAGTCCGGATTGTCAATAGTCGAGGTAATGGCGATCTCCATAGCGCGTGGGGTCCAGCCACTCCAATACAGAGGGATGCCCATGTGGCATTACAACGGGGAGGACGACGCCTCATGCTACGGTCGGACGGGCCCAAAGACCCCCGCAGCTCTGGCCAAAATATTGGCCGAACTGTATAAAGGGGAGAAGGAGGAGTTCACCCGTCTCCAATGTCGAGAAGGATTTTCCATGTATAATCCTCCTAGTTGGGTAAGCTGCAACTCCACTATTTTACTCCTGTCCCTAAATCATTCTTGACAGGCAGTATCTTATCCGCTTATAACAGGAATGGCGAAAGGTTGTCGAGGGGATCCATGACCCTGCCCCTCAGCCGGAGAATCACACCGGGATCTTGACCCCGGATATGAAGAAGATACGGACATATTTGTGGAGCTCGAGGATGGAATATTCTATCAAACGAGCTATGACGGTACGAATGTACCCATCATCGCCGATTATCCCGGCCTCCTTCCCACTTCGCATGTAAGTAATCCGGAGATACCTTGTCCAAGAGAGTTTTCTCTTCCTCATCCACCGCACCGTCCTGTGCTCGAAAGGGGTGGCGTTCGGCGCGCCATGCTGCCCTAGGAGCATCTTCGAAGAGAGCGACCCCCACACTAGGCAATCCTTCGGAAAGGAAGGAAAACGAAGATACGGCCGAGCCTTCATCAAAGAGGTATGGATTTGCACATATACACTTTGGCAGTCACATCCAACTGTGACATTTCGGTTTATCCTGTTTCAGGAAAAAGGTGTGCCGGACTATATCCGGGGGTCCGGCTGGTCATACTTCCCATAGCCAGGATCCAGATCCTGCCGTAAAGACAGGGGCTGACATAGGCCGGACTGTCCTTCAACCGAGGATTCGGATGATGTATCTGTAACTAACTCAGAAGTGGAGAGCGCCATGAATCATTGGCGCCGAAAGGCCGTTTTACAAGACCCCGGCTTTTCGGAGGAGGCCTTTAACACCTGCAGCTTGGCTGACGCATATATCCAAGCTGCTCGGGATGGACTTAACAGAGCTACAAAGCAGCATTTAAAAGATGTATGGGTAAGTTTACTTTGTCCGAATATGATAACCATATGCCAGTAACCCCCGAGACTTGAAGCAGTTGGTACAACTGATTTAAGTATTATTGTATAACCAGGTTCTTACGGAGAAGAACGACCTGCTAGCCCAGGAGCTAGAGAAGTGTCAGACGCAGCTAACTGCTGCCCGTGCCGAACTGGAGAAATCCAAGAAGGCGTCTCCTGGTAATGTTTCCCTCCATCGAGAAACAATTATTATGTGCCAGCTGTGTTGATTCTGTTGCTTGTCTCATAACAGGGTCGTCGGACCAACGGGAAGAGAAACTGAAGGTCGCTCAAGCGGGCGAGAAAGAGGCGAAAAGACTACATGCCGCAGGCGAGCGCGTTCTGACCCGAGTCAGAGAGGAGAAAAACAAACTCTAGGATTCCAACATCCAGCTGGGCGAGGAACTAAAAGATGTGCGGGCCCAACTGGCTGACTCCGTGAAGGAGAATAAAAGGCTACGAGGCGGCATATTCAGTATGTGACCGCACTTACCTTATAATAGTTCGGAGATGAAGGGTACTGACAAAGTTATTTTGCAGGTATGCTGACAGGCCGTCCCGAAGAGGAGATGCCCGGATTGTCGGATGATCTGCTGCAGGGGCTGCCGCAGATGCACGAGCAAGCTCGGCAGGCAATGCGGAGTGTTGCTAAGGCCTTATGGCCATCCGCCTCCCCTCTAGGAAGTATGGAGGAGCTTGTAGAGCTATTAAAGGGAGCGCGGCGACGTATCCGATTATGGAAAATATCGGCCTGCCGGGAGGGTGCGTGAGAGGCCTGTGCCATGGTGAAGACGCGGTATACCAAGCTTTATCCGAATCACATGGCCCGGGTCCGACCTTTAGGGTCAGATGGGAAAGAAGTGCCCATAAATTTGGTATATGACCAAGTAGCAGTAGCTACCAAATATTCCCAACAGGATTGTAAGTTAGATATCCTGTTGGATCGTATAGAGGAGGAAATTTATGAGTCTAAGTGACTATGTACTTTCCTTGACATATGTAAGTTCTAGCTGAATTGTAAAATGATTGTCATGACAGACCTTTTCGCTTCAACCTCGGGACCCGAAGGTGCGGAGTGTTTCCGAATACCCGTGCGGCCGAATAGACCGGGGTATGCATGGAAACCAGGCATAGGGGTCATAGTTGCTTGAACAGACAAGTTGTATCCGGCTAGTTATGCTATATTACATTAAAGTTGTAAGAAACATCTTCTAGAGAGAATAGTTCCGTTAGGGGTTCCTTTCCCTCGGTGTGCATACGTTAATGTGCATGTCTGGACTGTGATTGAAAAATCGCAGTATGCGTGACTTCTGGGGGTTCACAATGAAGTGAATGTGAAAAAACATCTTTAATCCACCGACCGAATATTCCCTTAAGAACGCTAGCTTTCGGCCTCACCCAGTCTGAGGTACACATCCGGATGACCCGGCAGTAACAATCGCAGAGGTGCTGCCTTTATGCCCTAGCCGAACTAACGGGAACATAGGGCATAAGCATAGGAGCCAGGCAACCCAGCTTAGCCAAAACTTAAGTCATATCGATGCATATAATGGTGAAGAAAAGGTACATATGGGGAAAACGCATATGTAATGAGCTTAATGCTCGGGGAATAATAGCAAGCTTCTGTACAAGAAGCCCCCAGGTGTAATAGACGCACATATGTGAAGATGTGTGCGTCAGGGGTGTGCAGTCTAACCGCGCGAAAGCTTTAAGGCTAAAAAGGAAAAAGGAAAGAAAAGAAAAACGAAAAGAGAGAAAAGATGAAGGAGGCAACAGGGGGAAGGGGACAAACAAAGAGTTCGGCTCTAGGCGTAGAACCTTCAGAGTCTGGCCGCGTTCCAAGGGTTCGGCTCCAAGCGATTTTCTGACGCGTTACGCAGGCGGTACGCTCCTCCGGTGAGAACTTCGTCGATGATGAAGGGACCCTCCCACTTGGGCTTGAGTTTGTCCTTCTTCTTCTCCGGCAGGCGTAGAACGAGTTCGTCAACGTTATAAGTCTTGGCCCGCACTTCTCTGCTTTGATACCTGCGAGCCTGCTGTTGATAAAATGCGGAACGGGCTTTTCCGATGTCGTGCTCTTCTTCCAGGACATCTAAGCTGTCCTGCCGATCTAGCTCGGCCTCTCTCTCTCTCTTCGTACATGTGCACTCTAGGTGAGTCGTGAATAATGTCGCAGGGTAACATTGCCTCTGCGCCGTACACCATGAAGAAAGGTGTGTATCCAGTAGTGCGATTGGGCATGGTCCGCAGCCCCTAGAGTACGGGGTCGATCTCCTCAACCCAGTGCTTGTCTGATTCTTTCAAAGGCCGCACTAGTCTAGGCTTGATGTCGCTCATAATAAGACCATTGGCTTGTTTGACTTGACCGTTTGTCTGCGGATGATAGACAGAGGCGTAATCGAGCTTGATGGCCAGATTAGCGCACCAGGTTTTCACTTCGTCAGCTGTGAAGTTGGAGCCGTTATCAGTGATGATGCTGTGTAGAACACCATAACGGTATATGACACCGGATCTGAATTATATCACCATCCCGTACTCGGCCGTTTTAACTGGTTTGGCCTCTATCCACTTAGTGAATTTGTCCACCATTACCAGCAGATAGTTTTTCTTATGGCTTCCTTTTTTAAGGGGTCCAACCATATCTAGTCCCCAGACCGCAAAAGGCCAAGTGATGGGGATTGTCTGTAGGGCGGTGGGGGGCATATGGCTTTGGTTGGCGAAGAGTTGGCACCCGACGCAACGTTGGACAAGGTCATGTGCATCTGCTCGGGCCGTCGGCCAATAAAACCATGTACAGAAGGCCTTGCTAACAAGGGCCCAAGTTGCGTCGTGGTGCCCGTCGAGACCAGCGTGGATCTCAGCCAAGAGTTGCTGCCCCTCCTCCTCAGAGATATATCTTCAAAGGACTTCAGTGGCGCTTTTCTTATAGAGCTCTCGGTCGTGAACCTTGAAGGCCTTCGAACGCCGGACAATGCAGCGGGCCTCATTCTGATCCTCAGGAAGTTCCTTCCTAATAAGGTAGGCCAAGAAGGGTTCGGTCCATGGGGCAATGACTGCCATAATGAGATGGGCCGTGCTACCTCTTGAGCACTGCGTTGGTTTTCCCTTGAAGAGGAAAGGGTGGTGCAGTAAAGCAGCGTAAGTATTTCCCTCAGTTTTTGAGAACCAAGGTAGCAATCCAGTAGAAGACCACGTGCGAGTTACCTCGTACCTACACAAACAAATAAGAACCTCGCAACCAACGCGATAAAGGGGTTGGTAATCCCTTCACGTCCACTTGCAAGAGTGAGATCTGATAGAGATAATAATAATAAAATAAATATTTTTGGTATTTTTATGATATAGATTGGAAGTAAAGATTGCAAAATAAAATAGACTGGAAACTGGTATGATGGAAAATTGACCTGGGGGCCATAGGTTTCACTAGTGGCTTCTCTCAAGATAGCATAAGTATTATGGTGGGTGAACAAATTATTGTCGAGCAATTGATAGAAAAGTGACTAATTATGAGAATATCTAGGTATGATCATGTATATAGGCATCACGTCCATGACAAGTAGACCCACTCCTGCCTGCATCTACTACTATTACTCCACACATCGACTGCTATCCAGCATGCATCTAGAGTATTAAGTTCATAAGAAGAGAGTAACGCCTTAAGCAAGATGACATGATGTAGAGGGATAAACTCATGCAATATGATATAAACCCAAAGCTAAGCACTTCTCCCGTTGCAACAAAGATCAATCTAGTAGGCCAAACCAAACTGATAATTCGAAGAGACTTGCAAAGATAAACCAATCATACATAAGAGAATTCAGAGAAGATTCAAATACTGTTCATAGATAAACTTGATCATAAATCTACAATTCATCGGATCTCGACAAACACACCGCAAAAGAAGATTACAATAAATAGATCTTCAAAAGAATCGTGGAGAACTTTGTATTGAGATCCAAAGAGAGAGAATAAGCCATCTAGCTACTAGCTAAGGACCCTAAGGTCTGAGGCAAACTACTCACACATCATCGGAGAGGCCATGGAGTTGATGTAGAGGCCCTCCGTGATCGATGCCCCCTCCAGCGGAGCTCCGGAAAAGGCCCCAAGATGGGATCTTTTGGGTATATAAGGTTGCGGCGGTGGAAATAGGGTTTCATGGTGCTCCTGGATGTTTGCGGGGTATATGAATATATATAGGAGGAAGAAGTAGGTCGGTGGAGCAACGAGGGGCCCACGAGGATGGAGGGCGCCCCCTGCCTCGTGGCCGCCTTGTTGATTGCTTGACGTCCACTCCAAGTCCCCTGGATCACGTTTGTTCCAAAAATCACGCTCCCGAAGGTTTCATTCCGTTTGGACTCCGTTTGATATTCCTTTTCTACGAAACACTGAAATTGGCAAAAAAATAGCAATTTGGGCTGGGCCTCTGGTTAATAGGTGAGTTCCAAAAATAATATAAGAGTGTAAAATAAAGCCCGTTATCATCCAAAATAGATAATATAATAGCATGGAACAATAAAAAATTATAGATACGTTGGAGACATATGAAGCATCCCCAAGCTTAATTCCTGCTCGTCCTCGAGTAGGTAAATGATAAAAATAGAATTTTTGATGTGGAATGCTTCCTAACATATTTATCAATGTAATTTTATTTATTGTGGCATGAATGTTCAGATCCGAAAGATTCAAGATAAAAGTTTAATATTGACATAAAAATAATAATACTTCAAGCATACTAACTAAGCAATCATGTCTTCTCAAAATAACATGGCCAAAGAAAGTTCATCCCTACAAAATCATATAGTTTGGCCATGCTCCATTTTTGTCACACAAGAATGCTCTCATCATGCACAACCTCGATGACAAGCCAAGCAATTGTTTCATACTTTAGTAATCTCAAACTTTTTTCAACTTTCACGTGATACATAAGTGTGAGCCATGGATATAGCACTATGGGTGGAATAGAATATAATGAAGGGGGTTATGTGGAGAAGACAAAAAATGAGAAAGTCTCACATCGACGCGGCTAATCAATGGGCTAGGGAGATGTCCATCAATTCATGTCAATGCAAGGAGTAGGGATTGCCATGCAACGGATGCACTAGAGCTATAAATGTATGAAAGCTCAACAAAAGAAACTAATTAAGTGGGTGTGCATCCAACTTGCTTGCTCACGAAGAACTAGGGCACTTGAGGAGGCCCATTGTTGGAATATACAAGCCAAGTTCTATAATGAAAAATTCCCACTAGTATATGAAAATGACAAAACAAGAGACTCTCTATCATAAAGATCATGGTGTTACTTTGAAGCACAAGAGTGGAAAAAAAGAAAGTAGCATTGCCCCCTTATTTATTTATTTTTTATTGGGCCTTTTTATTATTATTTGGCCTTTCTCTTTTTTTATGGGACAATGCTCTATTACTGATGATCATCACACTTTTATTTATTTACAACTCAATGATTACAACTCAATACTAGAACAAGATATGACTCTATATGAATGCCTCTGGCGGTGTACCGGGATGTGAAATGACTCATGAGTGACATGTATGAAAGAATTATGAATGGTGGCTTTGCCACAAATACGATGTCAACTACATGATCATGCAAGGCAATATGACAATGATGATGCGTGTCATAATAAACGGAATGGTGGAAAGTTGCATGGCAGTATATCTCGGAATGGCTATGGAAATGCCATAATAGGTAGGTATGGTGGCTGTTTTGAGGAAGATATAAGGAGGTTTATGTGTGATAGAGTTTATTGTATCACGGGGTTTGGATGCACTGGTGAAGTTTGCACCAACTCTCAAGGTGAGAAAGGCCAATGCACGGTATCGAAGAGGCTAGCAATGGTGGAAGGGTGAGAGTGCGTATAATCCATGGACTCAACATTAGTCATAAAGAACTCACATACTTATTGCAAAAATCTACAAGTCATCAAAAACCAAGTATTACACGCATGCTCCTAGGGGGATAGATTGGTAGGAAAATACCATCGCTCGTCCCCGACCGCCACTCATAAGGAAGACAATCAAATAACACCTCATGTTTCAAATTTGCTACACAACATTTACCATACGTGCATGCTACGGGACTTGCAAACTTCAACACAAGTATTCCTCAAATTCACGACTACTCAACTAGCACAACTTTGATATCACTATCTCCATATCTCAAAACAATCATCAAGTATCAAACTTCTCTTAGTATTCAATGCACTTATATGAAAGTTTTTATTATGCCTAAAAGAAAATTGCCATGTTGTTCTAAAGGACTCTCAAAATAATATAAGTTAAGCTTGAGAGATCAATTATTTCTATAAAATGAAACCACCACCGTGCTCTTAAAGATATAAGTGAAGCACTAGAGCAAAAACTATATAGCTCAAAAGATATAAGTGAAGCACATAGAGTATTCTAATAAATTCCAATTCATGTGTGTCTCTCTCAAAAGGTGTGTACAGAAAGGATGATTGTGGTAAACTATAAAGCAAATACTCGAATCATACAAGACGCTCCAAGCAAACCACACATCATGTGGCGAATAAAAATATAGCTCCAAGTAAAGTTACCGATAGACGAAGACGAAAGAGGGGATGCCTTCTGGGGCATCCCCAAGCTTAGGCTTTTTGGTGTCCTTGGATTTTACCTTGGGGTGCCTTGGGAATCCCCAATCTTAGGCTCTTGCCACTCCTTGTTCCATAATCCATCAAATCTTTACCCAAAACTTGAAAACTTCACAACACAAAACATAACAGAAAATCTTCGTGAGCTCCATTAGTAAACTAAAATAAACCACCACTTCAAGGTACTTGTGGGTGTCAAAACCGGCGGATCTCGGGTAGGGGGTCCCGAACTCTGCGTCTAAGGCGGATGGTAATAGGAGGCGGGGGACACGATGTTTACCCAGGTTCGGGCCCTCTTGATGGAGGTAATACCCTACGTCCTGCTTGATTGTTCTTGATGATATGAGTATTACAAGAGTTGATCTACCATGAGATCAGAGAGGCTAAGCCCTAGAAGCTAGCCTATGGTATGATTGTATGTTTTCCTATGGACTAAACCCTCCGGTTTATATAGACACCGGAGGGGGCTAGGGTTACACAAGGTCGGTTACAAAGGAGGAGATATACATATCCGTATTGCCTAGCTTGCCTTCCACGCCAAGTAGAGTCCCATTCGGACATGGGACGAAGTCTTCAATCTTGTATCTTCATAGTCCAACAGTCTGGCCAAAGGATATAGTACGGCTGTCCGAAGACCCCCTAATCCAGGACTCCCTCAGTAGCCCCTGAACCAGGCTTCAATGACGATGAGTCTGGCGCGTAGTATTATGTTCGGCATTGCAAGGCGAGTTCCTCCTCCACATACACCATGGAAGAGTTTAGAATACAAGGATAGTGTCCGGTCCTACAAAATAAGTTCCACATACCACTGTAAAGAGAATAATATTTCCACAAATTTAATCTTCTGACACATTTTGACAGCATGACATCACACCATGGCTCGGTCATTATTCGAACCGTTTTTCTCAACCAGCTCTGCACATAACGCGAGGCGGTTTTCTTGACATGTCTTGTCAAAGCAGAGATCGTGTTCCCCTTATCATGGGATTCTCATCAATACAGACGTGGGTAACCCAACCGTGCCTGTTGGTATGACTCCTCGATCTTAGGCAAGTCCCAAACGGCCACGATGAGGACACTTGATATTCACCCTCTTTATAAGGGGGAAGAGGCTTTTTATTATTTCCCTCCTGTGCTCAATCGAATCCTTCCCCCGCCTCGACTTCTAACACCCAAAGCCCAGGTCAGGTGCTTCGGACCTTCAACTATGTCCGGATCCAACCTTCAATTCATCCGTCACAGAGGAGGACATCAAGAAGTTGAGAGAGGCCAGATATCCGACCGCCAAAATTTTGCATAGGCTGCCTGCTCGAGGGCAGGTCGTCCCTACTCCCGAACCCAACGAGAGCGTTGTGTTCATCTCCCACTTCCTCCGAGGACTAGGCCTTGCTCTGGATCCCTTTGCCATGGGTCTTATGTTCTATTATGGGCTGGATTTTCATGATTTGGCCCCAGATTCCCTTCTTCACATCTCGTCATTTATTGTCGTATGTGAGGCCTTCCTCCGCATTACCCCTCACTTCGGCCTGTGGCTCAAGACCTTCGATGTGAAGCCGAAGATGATCGAGGGGCGGCACGCAGCGCGCGGAGGTGCTTTAATAAGCAAAATCTCTGACGCTCCATGGCCAGAGGGTTCCTTCCTAGAGGTGTCCGGATTGTGGCAGCGGGAGTTGTTTTACATCATAGCTCCCCGAAGTGCCAAGTGGGTAGCTGCCCCCACCTTTCGCTCGGGCCCCCCACCGCAACTGATGTCATGGATCAGCAGGGGGCTGAGCTGGGGTCCAGCAAAGGACGTGCCAATACTGCGAAGCCGTATCCGAGATCTCTTTGAGAGAGATTTCAGTCTGGTTATGGTAGTGCAAGTTATGCTAGTTCGTCGAGTCCAGCCTTGCAAACGATTGCCCCTCCGCATGTGGGAATTCAACCCAGAAGGACCATGAGCTATTCAGCATTTCCTCGGCATGACACTCGAAGAGATGTACAAATCGTTCTTCGGACCCCAAATGGAGTGTCCGGACACCACCGAGGATGTGGGTCTGAGCTGCAACCGCCCCGCTGCTCAGGTAAGTAATCCCATGTCGAACCTATTGTCCTTTTATTCATCATGGCATCATTCTAAAGGGCCGCTCTTTGACCAGGACTGGATAACAAAGGCGATGATGATCAGGTGTTCGGCCCCCCTTCCTGAGGGCTTGGACAATCCAGTACTGGACAAGATGCTCAAGCCGGCGCCTTATTCAGTGCCCTCAAAGGAAGATGATGGGGGAATAGAGAGGACGAAAGCGGGCCTCACTCGCTACTTATTCCAGCCGGGGGAATGAGCACCTCCGCGGGGGAGGACAACCAATGGGAAGAATCCGACATTCTCTCTCCACGGGGAAGGAAGAGGACTACCTCTGAAGATCTGGAAACTAAGGTTTCCAAACGGGAGAAGAAATCTTCATCAGAGGGTCCTGTCTCGGAGGGTATTCTTGCCGCACAATGTCCGCGCGGGATCAGCCCTCTACTGAGCTGTAAGTAATCGAAAAGTACTTAATAGTGGAAACATCCTACCTTACTTCCGAAGACAATAACCGATGCTTATAAATTGAAGTCCGGATCGTAGCCCTTCTCGACAGAGTTCGTCTTCGGGGGATCTTCTTCCGGAGATGATGGAGAGCGAAACACCTCCCCCTGACACCCCGCCTCATGAAGCGGGCGACCTTGAAGTGTCATCGTGAAGGGTATCTCCGGATCCACTAAGGCCAGAGGATAACCCTTTGGCTACCCGGAATCCCCAGACCGGCTCCTAAGGAGAGCGATAGCGAGGGTGTGTACAGTGTGCGGTCGGACGCGCTGAAGGATCTTCTGGGGCAAGCGGCCGTCTCGGAAGCGCATCGTACGCTAATGGGTACGGTAATTGAAAGGATTTCATCCACTGAAAGCGGTTTGCATGAAGCCTTTATGAGTCTGCTAAAAGGCTTCGAGGTACATGAAATAGTGTATGTTTTGATAGTACCGCATATGTTAGGTGTGCCCTGTGCAGATAGTAGCCCCTGAGACTCTGGTTGTCGTCGAGAACGGCGGCAACCCGAGGATCATATACCCAGGTAATAATTTGATTGCATTTATGTGCAGGTGGCTGAGGCTACGGTGGCTAGCTGAACTGATGGATTTACCGAGCTAAAGCAGCAACTTGATGCGGCCGATGCCGATATCGTGCTTGTCAACCAGCGGCTTGACGAGGCACAGGGTGAGTGATTTATCTGGTGATCGTCACATAATAAGAGGAGCATGATGCCAGTATCTTTAATATGTTGTGACTGCAGATGGAGCTTCCACCGTGGAGACCCTTCGGGCGGAGCTTGCCCGAGCCAAGGAGCAAGCAAGGAGTAGCAATGCGGCCGCTCTAAAGGCGGTCGAAGAGTTAAGGTTCGAACAGGCCGCGCATTGCGAGAGCAAGGAAAAAATAGCCAAGATGGTTGTAGAGTTAAAAGATGCCGCTGACCATTACCAGCTTCTTGAAGAGGAAAACCAGGCGAAGGCGACGGACCTGGTGGCTGCCAAGGAAGCCTGCTCCAAAATTAGAGCGACGAAGGAGGAGCTAAATCAAGCTGCAGATATCGTGTCTGGGAAGCCCTTCTTGTTGCGGACTAAGTTCGGAGATCCGAAGTATGCTCCTCTGGACCGGCTATGGAGTTCTACGGGCGCCTACGTGGATTTGGCTGCAAGTGCTGCTGATGCGGCCGAGTACTTCAAGGATCAGAAAGGTCTCGAAGTGGAAAAGCTGTTCTGGTCACAGTTTCACGCTCTAGTCCATCCGCTGATGTTGAATGAGCAAATGGCCAAGTGGGCCGAGCTCCATAGGTTGTCCGGATTTACCATGAGGTCCGTTGTGGATCACCTGTGGCCGGGAGGGCCAAGGCCGAATAGCTACTTTAGTTTAGTGCAACAATTCCTTGGTGTTGTGCCACGCATCGATGTTGTAAAGAGATCGGCGTGCATAGAGGTTGCGCGGATGGCCTTTGCCCGTGTCAAGACATACTGGGCAGAGATGGAGGCCACCACTGTTGCGACACAGGGTTCGGCCGTAGGCCGAGTGGCTGCCGAGCACTACTTTGAAGAAGTTCTTGAAGGCGCTCGTTCGATAGAGGCTTGGTGCTCGAAGAATATTATGTTCTAGTGACATGTATTCCCATTGTAAAAACAATGTTTTATTGAATTATCAAGGCTGTGTTTATACTTTTGCCCGAAAGTACTATGATGCCTCCTGTGCGGCCGTTTATGTACATATGTATATAACCTGAAAGTTTGCAGTCGTCGGCTTCCGCCCCCACGCATATAATGCGCGGTTGTTCGCAGAAAATGCATATTCACACTTGATCCAACGTCTTGGTCCATTAAGGAGGTGATAGCACAGCGAACAAGGCAATCGGACTATATTGCTTTAACACTTTCACTTAGCCATAGGAGTTTGACGGTCAGGCTACTATATAGCCCCTGGTACTTTTGCGCTCGTCTGAATACGGGGCGCGTACGTACATGACCGGGAAACGGCCCTTCGTTAATGCGGAGGAATCCCGAAGATTCCGATGAGTCATCGGGTGGTTGACCACTCTCTCGCCATATCATGACAGTCAGTTTTTGGCTTTCTCTACTGAGGTGCTCATCCAAATGAACCAGGGCACAATCGCAGTAGTTCTCCCAGTGCTACCTTAGCCGATATAACGGAATGTAAGGTACCAAAACATGGGAGCTGGGCAAACCCAACATGTGACCAAAGACATGATTCGGAGCTGATGCATATAGGGCCAAACTCGCGACGCCGAACACTCCCTAAGGTGTTCGGTATTTATAACATATACCGGGCTAAAAATGCCCTTAATAAGAAACCCCATGTGTCCAGGTACGTGCAAAATCCTGACATGGCCACATGCCAATAACGCCAGCATCCTTCTCGGTTGTGTGGAGTATCCGGAGGATGTGAGCAACAAGAGACAGTAAAAAAAGGTTTATGCAGGGTCTTAATCTAAAAAGAAACCTTTGGGCGGGTCCCTGCTGCACGTCTACGCCTGTATCTCCGTTGTGCCATGTCCTGGACGGGTGTAGCACGATTGTCGTCTATAAAAGGAAAGAACTTAGGTGAAAGTTGTCGTGCCAAAAAGAAGAATTGGTTATTATCAATGAACTACCAAAATTCAAGAGAAGCCAAGTTGAGCCGGGATGGCCCTGATTACACGTGGGAAGCCCCTGGTATTGTTTATGAGGGTTTGATCATCAAACCAATCTCATGTATATATGATGGAACGCCGGATTCGTTTAATCGTGTTCGTGGTCTTGACGACCTGCCATTTTATCTGGTTGGTGAGGCCGTCTAGTTTGCGGCTGTTAGAGTCGCCGCATCCTCTTCCGTATGTAAGGAACGTTCGGTATTTCCGCTAACTGAGATGATGCCACATGGACCGGGCATCTTAAGATTGAGAAAAGCATAATGTGGTATTGCGTTAAAATGAGCGAAAGTCGTTCTTCCGAGTAGTGCTTGATAACTACTTCGGAATGGGGTGATGTGAAAAGTTAACCTTTCGCTTCGGAAGTTATCGGGAGAACCGAATACCACCTCTAGTAGTAGAGAGCCCGTACAGCAGGCCTCTTGGCCTGGTATTACTCCCTTGAAGGTAGTATTACTGTGGCGTATTTGTGTCGGGTCTATCCCCATTTTGTGGACTGTGTCCTGATATATCAGATTTAGATCACTGCCGCCGTCCATGAGGACTCGTGTGAAATGGTACCCATTTATTATAGGGTCTAATAATAAGGTCGTCGGTCCTTCATGCCGGACATTTTTCTCGTGATCCATATGATCAAAAGTGATCGGGCAGGCCAACCAGGGGTTGAACCTAGGGAGGACGGGCTCTATGGCGCGTGTGCCTCTGAGTGCATGCTTGCTTCTCCTCTTTGTCACATGGATCACGTTTACTGTTTTAACCTCTGGTGGGAACTTTTTCTGTCCTCTGGCGCTTTGCTGGCGAGGTTCATCCTCGTCTTCGCTTCGTGTCTCTTCCCCTTTGTGTTCCGTGTTTAGCTTACCGGCCTGCTTGAAGACCCAACATTCTCTGTGGGTATGATTTGCAGGTTTGTCTGGGGTGCCGTGAATCTGACAGAGTTTGTCAAGAATTTTGTTTAGGCCAGATTGTCCTTCTCTGCTGCCTTTGAAAGTCTTTTTCCGCTGACCTGGTCGGGAGCCCCTGAATCTGGTGTTTTACCGTCGTGTTATCTGGGCTACCTTCTTTATTTCAATGCTTGTTTTTGTTGCGTCATGGTTTACCATTGCCATCGCTGACTTCAGATGTGCTTGGGTTTCTGGTGCTGCTACGGGCCAACCAGCTGTCCTCGCCCGCACAAAAGCGGGTCATGAGGCTTGTTAGGGCTGCCATTGTTCTCGGTTTTTCTTGGCCGAGGTGTCTGGCAAGCCATTCGTCTCAGACGCTGTTTTTAAAAGCGGCTAAGGCTTCGGCATCCGGACAGTCGACGATTTGGTTCTTCCTCGTGAGGAACCTGTTCTAAAGCTTTCGGGCGGACTCTCCGGACTGTTGGATTATATGACTTAAATCGTCTGCATCCGGAGGTCGGACATAAGTCCCTTGAAAATTGGCCTGAAAAGCGTCCTCGAGCTCCTCCCAACTTCCAATTGAGTTTTCGGGGAGGCTTTTCAGCCAGTGCCGAGCTGGCCCTTTAAGCTTGAGGGGCAAGTATTTAATGGCATGGAGATCTCGTCTCCACGAGCCATATGAATATGGAGGATAAAGTCCTCTGTCCAGACTCCAGGGTCTATGGTCCCGTCGTATGCCTCTATGTTCACCGGTTTGAATCCCTCTAGGAACTCGTGATCCAGTACCTCATCCGCAAAACATAAGGGGTGTGCGGCACCCCTGTATTGGGATGTTCCATGGTGTTCGGACGGTTGTAGTATTTGGTGTTGGTTTTGTACCGTAGCGCGCTTCCTAGATCCATAGATGGATCTGGTCGTGCCAGATTTTTGACGCAAGTTCTCACGTACACCGTGTGTTGACTTATGCGCGACTTTGTTAGCCTCTATATCGCGTTCACGAGGTGGTGGATCCGACCGGTTGGCCGTATTATTATTTGGCTGTATGGGCTCTAGGGCCTCATCGTCGAATTCCGATAATAATTTGCGCTTTGGATAGCTATTTTTATGGTAACTTCCACCATACTTTGTTACTTTGTTCCACCTGCTGTTGAGCGTATCTTGTGTGACCTTGAGCCTTTACTTCTGTTTCTTCAGGCTCCTCGCTGCGGCAATAAGCCTTCTGCGGAGGTTCTCTTGCTCCAAGTGCGTTTCCGGGATGATGTGTGCATCTTCGTCCGGACTGTTTTCTTCCCCAGACGTGGTTTGATGAGGCTTATCCTTGGCGTCGTTGTGTTCGGACGTCGGATCCGTACTATGTTTGCAGTTTGCATCTTGATCGTGCTCTGCCACCGGGGTGGTGCAGTCGTCGTTTCTTCTAGAGTCGACTGGACTGTTATTTCCTCTTGCGCTGTTATCACTGTTTTTGATATGGCGGGACTTAGAGCGGCGCCACTGACGTCGGCGCTTGGGTTGCTTGGAGGGGGCATCCTCCGTTGTCTCTTTGCCATTGCCCTCTCTGGGTGTATCCACCATGTATACGTCATGTGATGAAGTGGCGGTCCAGTGCCCTATGGGCGGTGGTTCCTGTTCGTCTCCTGCATCGTCGTCCATACTATCGATGTCTTCGGAGTCGAAGTCGAGCATGTCGGTTAAATCATCGACAGTGGCTACTAAGTGGGTGGTGGGTGGGCAGCGAATTTCTTCGTCGTCCGCATCCCATTCTAGCCGGACATAGTTCGGCCAAGGCTCTCCTGACAGGGAGAGAGACCTTAATGAATTTAGCACATCTCTGAAAGGGGAGTGCTGAAAGATATCCGCGGAGGTCAACTCCATGATCGGCGTCCCGTCGGATTCGACGGGCACGGATGTAGGCGGCTCGGAGTCCGTGGTCGGAGATAAATCCAGTGGTTTGGTGACGCGACTCTCGAAAGGGGTGAAGTCAGTATTTGGCTCAATCGCCACTGAGAGTGCGACCTCCATGGCAGGGTCTATCCCTCTGCTCTCGGATGGCGCGACTTGCTTCGGATTAACGGCCGGAGTAGTTGCGGATGCGATCTCCCGAACACTGTCCGACAGCAGAGTTACGTCATGCTCGTCGCGACTGTGCGGCGCGTCCGACATAGGATCGATTCCGTCGAAGATCAAGTCTCCGCGGATGTTAGCCATGTAGTTCAAGTTTCCAAATCTGACCTAATGGCCAGGGGTGGAGCTCTCGATCTACTCCAGATGGCCAAGCGAATTGGCCCGCAGTGCGAAGCCGCCGAATACGAAGATCTGTCCAGGGAGGAAAACCTCGCCCTGGACCGCATCGCTAGCGATGATCGAAGGAGCCATCAAGCCTTATGGTGACGACACAGTGGAACTCTCAAGGAAAGCACCAATATCGGTGTCAAAACCGGCGGATCTCGGGTAGGGGGTCCCGAACTCTGCGTCTAAGGGGGATGGTAACAGGAGGCAGGGGACACGATGTTTACCCAGGTTCGGGCCCTCTTGATGGAGGTAATACCCTACGTCCTGCTTGATTGTTCTTGATGATATGAGTATTACAAGAGTTGATCTACCACGAGATCAGAGAGGCTAAACCCTAGAAGCTAGCCTATGGTATGATTGTATGTTTTTCTACGAACTAAACCCTCCGGTTTATATAGACACCGGAGGGGGCTAGGGTTACACAAGGTCAGTTACAAAGGAGGATATATACATATCCGTATTGCCTAGCTTTCCTTCCACGCCAAGTAGAGTCCCATCCGGACACGGGACGAAGTCTTCAATCCTGTATCTTCATAGTCCAACAGTCTGGCCAAAGGATATAGTCCGACTGTCTGGAGACCCCGTAATCCAGGACTCCCTTAGTACTGTAATGAACTCATTCTTTATTTATATTGGTGTTAAACCTACTGTATTCCAACTTCTCTATGGTTTATAACTCTGTTACTAGCCATAGATTCATCAAAATAAGCAAACAACACACGAAAAACAGAATCTATCAAAAACAGAACATTCTGTAGTAATCTGTAGGTTTCGAATACTTCTGGAACCCCAAAAATTCTAAATAAATTGTTGGACGTGAGGAATTTATCTATTAATCATCTTCAAAAAGAATTAACTAAGTATCACTCTCCAGCAAAAAATGGCAGCAATTCTCGCGAGAGCTAAAGTTGCTGTTTTTTACAGCAAGATCAAAAAGACTTTCCCCAAGTCTTCCCAACGGTTCTACTTGGCACAAACACTAATTAAACACAAAAAACACAACCAAAAAAGTGGCTAGATAAATTATTTATTACTAAACAGAAGCAAAAAGCAAGGAGTAAAAATGAAATTGGGTTGCCTCCCAACAAGCGCTATCGTTTAACGCCCTTAGCTAGGCATAAAAGCAAGGATAGATCTAGGTATTGCGATGATAATGATAAGATAAATTGTGAATGCTCATCTCATACTCCCTGCGTTCAGCAGCAAGCTTCCTTTGCGGCAAGCAAAAATAATCAAAAGGGCTAAATTTAATGGGACAAAAGTCCCCAAGATCAAGCTCGGGAGGTATTGGCTCCTCCTTTGGCCCCTCATATTGCACAATCAATTCATCATTATAAGCATTCTTTTGGCAAAAAGTCATGAGCCTTTGTTCAAGGGAAAAACCTAGCCCATTGTTCTGGATGGCAAAATTATCATTAAGTTCAGAGATCCTATTAACAAGAGCATCGGTAGGAACCTTTTTTCTAAGGTTTTCATTAAAAGCAACATGATCTAAAGATCGTAAACGCATAAAATCTTCTTGATAGAAAAGAATTGCTTCTATGGGAGGACGCCCGGCATCCACCCTATAATGTGCAAAAATTGCATTGGCCTCTTTTATTATAAATCTGAACTCATGAGCTAAAAAGATGGTTGCTGCTCGCTTAACAGAATAATGTTCAATATTAGAAAATTCTAGGAAAATCCTTTGTATGGAAGGATGCATATGTAAAAACTGCCTCTCGA
Source organism: Triticum urartu (assembly GCF_056163025.1). Lineage (NCBI taxonomy): Eukaryota > Viridiplantae > Streptophyta > Magnoliopsida > Poales > Poaceae > Triticum > Triticum urartu. Next base: position 479,793,158 of record NC_141873.1, on the reverse strand, counting down.
GTTCAACTATGAGCAAGGATATAGCATCTGCGAGACTACTAGTTTTATGACGGATAGATCCACTCATAGTGGGCAAAGCACCGGCACAAGTAAAGAAATCTTGAATAACTCCCTTCCCAATAATATTACCGCTGCCAATACGAAACTTTTTAGTGTGCAGAATAATAGGATTTTCAAGAGGATCATCAATAGCATCAAAGTTTCCATATTATTATCCTCATCAATGATAACCTCCCTAGTTTCAGACATGATGGCAACAAATTGCAAAAAGAACGAGCACACAGAAGGCAGGAAGGAAAAAGAGGTGAACGGAAAAAGAGGGCGAATAAAACGGCAAGGGTGAAGTGGGGGAGAGGAAAATGAGAGGCAAATGGCAAATAATGTAATGCGAAGGATAAGAGTTGTGATGGGCACTTAGTATGTCTTGACTTGGCATAGATCTCCCCGGCAATGGCGCCAGAAATCTTTCTTGCTACCTCTTGAGCACCGTGTTGGTTTTCCCATGAAGGGGAAAGGGTGGTGCAGTAAAGCAGCGTAAGTATTTCCCTCAGTTTTTGAGAACCAAGGTATCAATCCAGTAGGAGACCACGCGCGAGTCATTTCGTACCTACACAAACAAATAAGAACCTCGCAACCAACGCGATAAAGGGGTTGTCAATCCCTTCACGGCCACTTGCAAGAGTTAGATCTGATAGAGATAATAATAATAAGATAAATATTTTTGGTATTTTTATGATATAGATTGGAAGTAAAGATTGCAAAATAAAATAGATTGGAAACTTGTATGATGGAAAATAGACCCGGGGGCATAGGTTTCACTAGTGGCTTCTCTCAAGATAGCATAAGTATTACAGTGGGTGAACAAATTACTGTCGAGCAATTGATAGAAAAGCGAATAATTATGAGAATATCTAGGTATGATCATGTATATAGGCATCACGTCCGTGATAAGTAGACGACTCCTGCCTGCATCTACTACTATTACTCCAGACATCGACCGCTATCCAGCATGCATCTAGAGTATTAAGTTCATAAGAACAGAGTAACGCCTTAAGCAAGATGACATGATGTAGAGGGATAAAATCATGCAATATGATATAAACCCCATCTTTTTATCCTCGATGGCAACAATACAATACATGTTGTTTCCCTTTCTGTCACTGGGATCGAGCACCGCAAGATTGAACCCAAAGCTAAGAACTTCTCGCATTGCAAGAAAGATCAATCTAGTAAGCCAAACCAAACTGATAATTTGAAGAGACTTGCAAAGATAAACCAATCATACATAAAAGAATTCAGAGAAGATTCAAATATTGTTCATAGATAACCTTGATCATAAACCCACAATTCATCGGATCTCGACAAACACTCCGCAAAAGAAGATTACATTGAATAGATCTCCAAGAGAATCGAGGAGAACTTTGTATTGAGATCCAAAGAGAGAGAAGAAGCCATCTAGCTACTAGCTATGGACCCGAAGGTCTTAGGTAAACTACTCACACATCATCAGAGAGGCCATGGAGTTGATGTAGAGGCCCTCCGTGATCGATGCCCCCTCCGGCGGAGCTCCAGAAAAGGCCCCAAGATGGGATCTCTTGGGTACAGAAGGTTGCGGCGGTGGAAATAGGGTTTCGTGGTGCTCCTGGATGTTTGCGGGGTATATGAATATATATATAGGAGGAAGAAGTAGGTCGGTGGAGCAACGAGGGGCCCACGAGGGTGGAGGGCGCGCCCCCTGCCTCGTGGCCGCCTCGTTGATTGCTTGACGTCCGCTCCAAGTCCCCTGGATCATGTTTGTTCCAAAAATCACGCTCCCGAAGGTTTCATTCCGTTTGGACTCCGTTTGATATTCTTTTTCTACGAAACACCGAAAGAGGCAAAAAACAGTAATTTGGGTTGGGCCTCCGGTTAATAGGTTAGTCCCAAAAATAATATAAAAGTGTAAAATAAAGCCCGTTATCATCCAAGACAGATAATATAATAGCAGGGAACAATCAAAAATTATAGATACGTTGGAGACGTAGCAGGCCGACGGTGTTATTGCGGTGGCTGAGCCTCCGATGATATCGATGGGTTCGGAATCTGGGGTTGTGTTCAGATCCGGACTAGTGTTGCTGCTTTCCCCCTGCCATACCACGGATGGCTTAAAAAGACTTTCCAGAAAGATATTAGGTGGGACGGGGTCGCGCTTGGCGCTGATACGAGCGAGAACGTCCGCGGCTTGATTACTTTCTCAGGCCACGTGATGGAACTCGAGCCCCTCGAACCGAGCCGACATTTTTAGGACGCATTACGATAAGCTGCCATCTTCGGATATTTGGCATCGAAGTCTCCATTTATTTGAGATATTGCAAGGTTTGAATCCCCGCGTACTTCCAGGCGTTGTATGCCCATGGAGACAGCCATCCATAGACCATGCAATAAGGCCTCGTATTCGGCTGCGTTGTTGGAGTCTATGTATAGTATTTGGAGTACGTATTGAACGACGTCTCCAGTGGGGGAAGTTAAAACGACGCCCGCTCCTAGCCGTGCTAGCATTTTGGAGCCATCAAAATACATAACCCAATTGGAATATGTGTCATACTCTTTAGGTAGTTCGGCCTCTTTCCATTCGGCGGCGAAGTCAGCCAGTACTTGGGATTTAATAGCTTGACGTGGTTTGTATGTAATATCAAATGGAAGGAGCTCAAGGACCCATTTGGCAATCCGGCCCGTGGCATCGCGGTTGTTTATTATGTCGTTGAGTGGTACTTTGGAAGCCACCGTGATCGAACACTCCTGGAAGTAGTGTCGTAGCTTTTGGGATGCCATGAAGACCGCGTATGCTATCTTTTGATAATGGGGGTACCGGAATTTGCATGGTGTAAGGACATTGGATACGTAGTATACTGGTTTCTGAAGCATGAATTTGTGTCCGTCCTATTCTCGTTCAACGACAAGCATGATGCTCACCACTTGATGTGTTGCCGATATGTACGACAACATGGGTTCGCCGATGTTTGGCACAGCCAGGATTGGGTTGCTTGCTAGAAGTGTTTTTATTTCTTCCAGTCCAGCTGTTGCCGCGTCCGTCCACTTGAAGTGATCGGTTCGCCGTAAAAGGCGATAGAGTGGCAGTGCCTTTTCTCCCAATTGGGAGATAAAGCGGCTTAGAGCTGCCATGCAACCCGCGAGTTTCTGGACCTGTTTAAGGTATGTTGGTGTAGCCAATTGTGACAGAGCTCGGATTTTCGCTGGATTTGCTTCAATTCCTCTATTGGAGACGATGAAACTCAACAGCTTTCCTGCTGGGACGCCAAAAACGCACTTTTCCGGATTGAGCTTAATGTCATATGCGCTGAGGTTGTCAAATGTGAGACGTAAGTCGTCTATTAGTGTTTCGACGTGCCTTGTCTTGATTACGACATCGTCCACATAGGCTTCAACTGTCTTTCCGATCTATTTCTCCAAGCATGTTTGGATCATGCGTTGGTAGGTGGCGCCTGCGTTCTTGAGCCCGAAGGACATGGTGTTGAAGCTGAATGGCCCGTATGGGGTAATGAATGCTGTTGCAGCTTGGTCAGACTCCTTCATTTTGATTTGATTGTATCCGGAATATGCGTCAAGGAAACACAGTGAGTCATGTCCTGCGGTAGCATAAATGATTTGATCAATGCGGGGGAGGTGGAAGGGATCCTTAGGGCAAGCCTTATTGAGGTCTTTAAAATCGACACACAGGCGCCAGGATTTATCCTTCTTTAGTACCATCACCAGGTTTGCCAGCCAGTCCGGGTGTTTTATTTCTCTAATGAATCCGGCCTCGATTAGCTTGGCTAGCTCCTCTCCCATGGCTTGTCATTTGGTTTCTGAAAAGTGCCGCATTGTTTGTTTGACCGGTTTGTATCCCTTTAATATGTTGAGGCTGTGTTCGGCCAACTCGCATGGGATTCCTGGCATGTCAGAAGGGTGCCAGGCGAATATATCCCAATTTTCACGAAGAAAATCCTGTAGTGCGGCGTCGACCGTTGGGTCTAGCTGTGCCCCAATAGATGCTATCTTCTTGGGGTCCGTTGGATGGACCTGGAATTTGACTATTTCTTCCACTGGCTCGAAGGAGGTGGATTTGGGGTGTTTGTCTAAGACTACATCGTCTCGGTCCACCGTGGAGCGTAGTGTGGTTAATTCTTCGGCCGCGAGGGCTTCAGATAATGCCTCAAGGGATAGGGATGCGGTTTTATTTTTGGCGCGGAGTGCTATGTCCGGATCACTAGCGAGAGTGATTATGTCATTGGGCCCGGGCATCTTAAGCTTCATGTACCCGTAATGAGGTACCGCTTGGAAGCGTGTAAATGCCTCTCGCCCCAAGAGGGCGTGATATCCGCCATTGAAAGGGGCCACTTGGAAGGTTATTTCTTCTAACCGATAATTCTCCGGCGTGCCGAATACCATGTCGAGTGTTATTTTTCCTGCACATCGTGCCTCCCGACCGGGAATGATTCCTTGGAAGGTCGTGCTTCTTTGCTTGATGCGGCTCCTGTCTATTTCCATTTTGTGAAGTGTATCTTCATAGATGAGGTTTAGTCCACTGCCGCCGTCCATGAGAACTTTGGTGAGCCGAAAGCCGTCCATGATTGGACTGAGGACCAAGGCGGCTGGTGCTCGGACTGTCTTGTACTTTGGTTCGTCACCGATATTGAAATTTATAGCCGTGTCGTTCCAAGGGTTTATTGCTGCTATTTGACAGACTTCGACGAGTTCGCTTAGTGCCCTTTTACGCCCTTTTACGCCTATTGTTTGAGGAGAATGTCTCGAAGACCGTCAGTACTTTGGGGTCATCATCTTCTGGCGGGTGTTGTTCTGGGGTATTCTTGGTGAGGATATCCTTGCCGCTCTTGGCCACTTGCCGGAGTATCCCACATGCTCTAAGGCTATGTGTTGGTATGTTAACCGGCGGTGCGTGTATTTTGCATGGCCCATCGAGCCATCCTTCCAGAACGGTTCCGCGCCTCGTACTGGACTTATATTTCTTTACTATTGTACCAGGCGTGTTGCAAGGGTGTGCCCTTTTCACCTGAATGAGGGATTGAGTGGGCACCGATGGTTCCCAACTGGCTGCCTGAGTTTTCCAAGCGCTTTCCATTGCGCTGTACTTATGTACGATAGTTGCCAAGTCAGCGAACTGTAGTATGCGACGACAGTTGATGGAGTTGAGGATTCCTTCGTCCATGCAATTGTTGCGGAACGCTGAGATCGCTTCCTCGTAGCGGCAATCTTTAATCTTATTTTTGACAAGAAGGAATCTGGCCCAGAAGTGGCGGACTATTTCCTGAGACTGCTGTTGTATGCTCATGAGAGCACTTATATTTGGGTGGGTAGGTGGTTTTAAATCTGAACCCTGGCCCAATTTTGGATCCGGAGTCTGAAAGACTTGCGGACTTAACAGATCGGGCTTCGGGATATCCACTGATTTCTCAGGCCCGTCATCAGATTCTATGTTCGGAGGGCAGGATGTATCTCCTCGCAGGTGGGTGTCCGGCTCTTCAAAGCCGGAGATCCGGACATAGTCCATCCTTAGGATGGATGAAGAGTTGTCGTCTCGCTCCTTGACTATCGCTATCTGGTGGGTGATCGGTGGAGATTTGATTTCTCTCTAATCGGGTTAAAGCCCAATTCGATCGTAGTCTGTGGTGACCCCCAGGGCGGTGATGTGATCTAGGAGCTCGTTTAAAGACGAAAGCTCCGCTGGATCCATCTTCTTGGAGTGTCCGGAGTCGATACGAAGGGGGTTTTCGATGATCCAGGAGGTCATCATCGGCTTAACGACCGAACGGGTGGTCATGGTAAAGCCGCCTAGCCGGAGGGTTTGGCCTGGGGCCAGTGCTCCTCCAGCGGTGATATTTTCCTTGAGCACAAGGCGAGCCATTGACCCTGTCGTCGACTTCACAGCGGAACTCTCAATGAAAGCACCAATGCCGGTGTCAAAACCGGCGGATCTCGGGTAGGGGGTCCCGAACTGTGCGTCTAGGATCGATGGTAACAGGAGACGGGGGACACAATGTTTTACCCAGGTTCAGGCCCTCTCTATGGAGGTAATACCCTACGTCCTGCTTGACTGATCTTGATGAATATGAGTATTACAAGAGTTGATCTACCTCGAGATCGTAATGACTAAACCCTAAAAGTCTGGCCTGGCTATGATTATGAGGATTCAGCCTATATACGGACCTAGCCCTCCGGTTTATATAGACACGGGAGGGATCTAGGGTTACACAAGGTTGGTTATAGAGAAAGGAATCTATGTAGTTGGCTGCCAAGCTTGCCTTCCACTCCAAGGAGAATCCCATCCAGACACGGGTGCAGTCTTCAGTCTTTGTATCTTCACAGCCCATCAGCCCGGCCCATGGCTAACAGGCCGGACGCCCAAGGACCCCTTAGTCCAGGACTCCCTCATTGTCGTCCCCTCCCTAGTCCAATTCAGACCAGCCCACGGGGGGGAGGGGGGCGCGGCCACCCCTTGAGGCCCTTCTCTCCTTTCCCGTATGGCCCATTAAGGGCCACTACATCCTCCGGCGAATTCCCGTAACTCTCCGGTGCTCCAAAAAATACCCGAACCACTCAGAACCTTTCCGATGTCTGAATATAGCCTTCAAATATATTGATCTTTACGTCTCGACCATTTCGAGACTCCTCGTCATGTCTGTCATCTCATCCGGGACTCCGAACAAACTTCGGTCATCAAATCACATAACTCATAATACGAATCATCATCGAACGTTAAGAGTGCGGACCCTACGGGTTCGAGAACTCTGTGGACATGACCGAGACACATCTCCGGTCAATAACCGATAGCGGAACCTGGATGCTCATATTGGCTCCTACATATTCTACGAAGATCTTTATCGGTCAAACCGCACAACAACATACGTTGTTCCCTTTGTCATAGGTATGTTACTTGCCCGAGATTTGATCGTCGGTATCATCATACCTAGTTCAATCTCGTCACCGGCAAGTCTCTTTACTCGTTCCATAATGCATCATCCCGCAACTAACTCATTAGTCACATTGTTTGCAAGGCTTATAGTGATGTGCATTACCGAGAGGGCCCAGAGATACCTCTCCAACAATCGGAGTGACAAATCCTAATCTCGATCTATGCCAACTCAACAAAAACCATCAGAGACACCTGTAGAGCATCTTTATAGTCACCCAGTTACGTTGTGACATTTGATAGCACACTAAGTGTTCCTCCGGTATTTGGGAGTTGCATAATCTCATAGTCATAGGAACATGTATAAGTCATGAAGAAAGCAATAGCAATAAACTAAACGATCATAGTGCTAAGCTAACGGATGGGTCTTGTCCTTCACATCATTCTCTAATGATGTGATTCCGTTCATCAAATGACAACACATGTCTATGGCTAGGAAACTTAACCATCTTTGATTAATGAGCTAGTCTAGTAGAGGCATACTAGGGACACTTTGTTTGTCTATGTATTCACACATGTACTAAGTTTCCGGTTAATACAATTCTAGCATGAATAATAAACATTTATCATGATATAAGGAAATATAAATAACAACTTTATTATTGTCTCTAGGGCATATTTCCTTCAGGAGCATTGTGGAATTGGCGTTGGAGAAGGGTTGGTGATGACGAAGAACGAAGATCACCCTTTCCAGAGCCCCAAACAGACTCCAGATCTGGCCTCCCGATGAAGAACAGGAGTTGACGGCGGCTCCGTCTCGTGGATCGTGATAATTCTTTCTCCCTGATTTTTTTCTGGAAAAATAGGATTTTTTTATAGCGTCGGTTTCAGGGTCTGTGGGGCCACCAGGTGGGCACAACCCACCTGAGCGCGCTAGGAGAGGGGGGCACGCCCTGGTGGGTTGTGCTCACGCAAGTGCCCCCCTCTGGTGAGTCTTCGCTCCGGAAATTCTTATTATTGATATAAAAAAATCCTCGCAAAGTTTCGTTCCATTCCGAGAACTTTTATTTCTGCACAAAAACAACACCATGGCTGTTTTGCTGAAAACAGCGTCAGTCCGGGGTTAGTTTCATTCAAATCATGCAAATTAGAGTCCAAAACAATAGGAAAAGTGTTTTCAGAGAAGAATCAAATATTGTTCACAGATAGACTTGATCATAAACCCACAATTCATCGGATCTCGACAAACACACTGCAAAAAGAGTTACATTGAATAGATCTCCAAGAAGATCGAGGAGAACTTTGTATTGAGATCCAAAGAGAGAGAAGAAGCCATCTAGCTAATAACTATGGACCCGAAGGTCTGAATGAAACTACTCACACATCATCGGAGAGGCCATGGAGTTTATGTAGAGGCCCTCAGTGATCGATGACCCCTCTGGCAGAGCTCCGGAAAAGGCCCCAAGATGGGATCTCTTGGGTACAGAAGGTTGCGGCGGTGGAGATAGGGTTTCATGGTGCTCCTGGATGTTTTTAGGATATATGAGTATATATAGGAGGAAGAAGTAGGTTGGTTGAGCCACGAGGGGCCCACGAGGGGGAGGGCGTGCCCCCTGCCTCATGGCCTCCTCGGTTGTTTCTTGGCATCCACTCCAAGTCCTCTGGATCACATTTGTTCCAAAAATCATGTTCCCGAAGGTTTCATTCCGTTTGGACTCCATTTGATATTCCTTTTCTGCTAAACACTGAAATAGCCAAAAAACATCAATTTGCACTGAGCCTTGGGTTAATAGGTTAGTCCCAAAAATAATATAAAAGTGTATAATAAAGCCCATTAAACATCCAAAACAGAATATATAATAGCATGGAACAATAAAAAATTATAGATACGTTGGAGACGTATCAAACTCCTTGAACTTGTCGATAACCCTTAGCGACAAGCCGAGCCTTATAGATGGTCACATCATCCGCGTCAGTCTGCTTCTTAAAGATACACTTATTCTCTATGGCTCGCTGATCATTGGGAAAGTCCACCAAAGTCCATACTTTGTTTTCATACATGGATCCTATCTCGGATTTCATGGCTTCAAGCCATTTGTTGGAATCCGGACATGCCATCGCTTCTTCGAACTTCGAAGGTTCACCGTTGTCTAACAACATGATTTCCAGGACAGGGTTGTTGTACCATTCTGGTGCGGAACGTTTCCTTGTGAACCTACGAAGTTCAGTATCAACTTGATCAGAAGTTTCATGATCATCATCATTAACTTCCTCTCTAGTCGGTGCAGGAACTAGAAAAACATCTTTTTGTGCTGCGCTACTCTCCGGTTCAAGAGGTGGTTCCGCATCAAGTTCTACTTTCCTCCCACGTACTTCTTTCGAGAGAAACTCTTTCTCCGGAAAGGATCCATTCTTGGCAACAAAGATCTTGCCTTCGGATCTGAGGTAGAAGGTATACCCAATAGTTTCCTTAGGGTATCCCTATGAAGACGCATTTTTTCCGATTTGGGTTCGAGCTTTTCAGGTTGAAGTTTCTTAACATAAGCTTCGCATCCCCAAACTTTCGGAAATGACAGCTTAGGTTTCTTCCCAAACCATAATTCATACGGTGTTGTCTCAACGGATTTAGACGGGGCCCTATTTAAAGTGAATGTGGCAGTCTCTAAAGCATAACCCCAAAATGATAGCGATAGATCGGTAAGAGACATCATAGATCGCACCATATCCAATAGAGTGTGATTACGACATTCGGACACACCATTAAGCTGAGGTGTTCCAGGCGGCATGAGTTTTGAAACAATTCCACATTCCATAAGTGCGTGCCAAACTCGTGACTCAAATATTCTCCTCCACGATCTGATCGTAAGAACTTTATTTTCATGTCACGTTGATTCTCTACCTCGCTCCGAAATTCCTTCAACTTTTCAAAGGTCTCAGACTTGTGTTTCATTAAGTAGACATACCCATATCTACTTAAGTCATCAGTGATGGTGATAACATAACAATAGCCACCGCGAGCCTAAACGCTCATTGGACCGCATACATCAGTATGTATTATTTCCAACAAGTTGGTTGCTCGCTCCATTGTTTTGGAGAATGAAATCTTGGTCATTTTGGCCATGAGGCATGGTTCGCACGTGTCAAATGATTCATAATCAAGAGACTCCAAAAGTCCATCTACGCGGAGTTTCTTCATGCGTTTGATACCAATATGACCAAAGCGGCAGTGCCACAAGTATGTGGGACTATCATTATCAACCTTACATCTTTTGGCATTCACACTATGAATATGTGTAACATCACATTCGAGATTCAATAAAAATAAACCATTGATCAGCGGGGCATGACCATAAAACATATCTCTCATATAAATAGAACAACCATTATTCTCGGATTTAAATGAGTAGCCATCTCTCATCAAACGAGATCCAGACACAATGTTGATGCTCAAAGCTGGCACCAAATAACAATTATTGATGTCTAAAACTAATCCCGAAGGTAGATGTAGGGATAGCGTGCCGATGGCGATCACATCGACCTTGGAACCATTCCCGACGCGCATCGTCACCTCGTCCTTCGCCAGTATCCTCTTATTCTGTAGCTCCTGCTTTGAGTTACAAATATGATCAACCGCACCGGCATCAAATACCCAGGAGCTACTACGAGCGCTGGTAAGGTACACATTGATAGCATTTATATCATATATACCTTTGGCATTGTCGGCCTTCTTGTCCTCTAAGTACTTGGGGCAGTTCCGCTTCCAGTGACCATTTCCCTTGCAATAAAAGCACTCAGTCTCAAGCATGGGTCCATTCTTTGGCTTCTTCCCAGCAACTTACTTATCAGGCGCGGCAACTCCCTTGCCATCCTTCTTGAAGTTCTTCTTACCCATGCCTTTCTTGAAACTAGTGGTCTTATTCACCATCAACACTTGATGTTCCTTTTTGATCTCCACCTCCGCTGATTTCAGCATCGAATATAACTCAGGAATGGAGTTCTCCATCCCTTGCATATTGAAGTTGATTACAAAGCTCTTGTAGCTAGGTGGGGGCAACTGGAGGATTTTGTCAATAACCGAGTCATCTGGAAGATTAACTCCCAGCTGAGACAAGCGGTTGTGCAACCCAGACATTTTGAGTATATGCTCGCTGACAGAACTGTTTTCCTCCATCTTACAACCGAAGAACTTGTCGGAGACTTCATTTCTCTAGACCCGGGCATGAGCTTGGAAAACCATTCTTAGCTCTTGGAACATCTCATATGCTCCGTGTTGCTCAAAACGCTTTTGGAGCCCCGGTTCTAAGCTTTAAAGCATGCCACACTGAACCAGGGAGTAATAATCACTACACGATTGCCAGACATTCATAACGTCTTGAGTTGCGGGAAAATGGGTGCGTCGCCTAGCGGTGCTTCAAGGACATATGCTTTCTTGAAAGCTACGAGGATTATCCTCAAGTTACGGACCCAGTCCGTATAGTTACTTCCATCTGAAAATGCGTTATATCGACTAGAGGGGGTGAATAGGCGATTTTTATGAAATTCTTCACTTAGGAATTTGTTGGTGAGGAAATTCCTTAGCGAAGAACTACTAGCAGCGGAATAAGTACTCAAAAGTAAACATAACAGAATACAAGCATAGTCATCATGATGAAATGAAGACAGGCACAGAGTACAGGAAGCGTAATCACAGGATAACACAGGATGAAGACAAACAGACTGAAGAAATTGAACTGAGGAAATTGAGAAAGTCTTCAGTCAAAGTATTCAAACACAGATATGAACAAACATACAGCACGGTTATGAGGAAATGAAAGAGTTGAGGAAATAAAACCAGTAACCTCGGTAAAGACAATGATTTGGTAGACCAGTTCCAACTGCTGTCTCAGTTGTACGTCTGGTTGGAGCGGCTGAGTATTTAAACTCAAGGACACACAGTCCCGGACACCCAGTCAAGGACACTTAGTCCAAGACACCCAGTCCTCACTGTATTCTCCTTGAACTAAGGTCACATAGACCTCGTCCAATCACTCGTGGTAAGTCTTCAGGTGACTTCCTAACCTTCACAAACTTGGTCACTCGGCGATCCACTATTCCTCTTGGATGCTCTAGACCATGACGCCTAACTGTCTGGAAGAAGCACAGTCTTCAAAGGTAACAAGCGTCGGATCCACTCAGGATCAATCTCTTCAGTGATGCTCAATCACTTGGGGTTTGTAGGTATTTGGGTTTTGGGTTTTTGGTTTTTCCTCACTTGATGATTTTCGCTCAAAGTCCTTGGAGGATGGGTTGCTCTCAAATGACAAGTGTCAGTTTCTCTCGGAGCAGCCAACCAGCTAGTGGTTGTAGGGGGCAGCTATTTATAGCCTAGGGAGCAGCCCGACATGATAAGACATAAATGCCCTTCAATGATATGACCGTTAGGTGGATAGATATTTTGGGACAGCTGGCGCATAGCACAGCAATGGTCGGAAATTTGAGTAGCAAAATCCTCAGGGCTATCATGTTCCTCACTGTGTAGGCAATCCGCACTGGCGAACTCCTAACTCCTCAGTCAGGACAAATTTCTCAGAGACCAGAAGAACTTCGTCTCTGTCACTAAAGAAATTGACTGAACTGTATGAGATTTCCAATGGCTTCACTCGAAGGGATTGGTAGGTGTAGGATTTGAGTTGAGCATCACATGGAAATGTTTCCTTAGTATTTCCTCGACCCCCTTTAACAGTATGGTGTTTCCTATGACTCAAGAAAGAGAAAAACAAAACTATGAAAATGAAAGTCTTCAAGCTTCATATTTCTCACATGAATATCAAGTCTTCACGGACACACCAATTTTTCACTTTCAAAGTCTTCATGAAAGTCTTCAGAAATACCAAAATCTTCAGTCGAAGATATTCATTTTTAGGGGTCGACTTTTCCTGTAAATATCAAACTCCTCATAGACTTATAGACCTGTGTACACTCACACACGCATGAGTCCCTTAACCTATAAGTCTTCAATACACCAAAATCACTAAGGGGCACTAGATGCACTTACAATCTCCCCCATTTTGGTGATTGATGACAATATAGGTTAAGTTTTCAACGGGGATAAACATATGAAGTGTAAATACTGATATTGAGGAATTTGATTGCAAGATATAGAAGAACTCCCCCTGAAGATGTGCATAGTGAGGAATTTGCTTTTGAAGCAATGCACACTTGAAGAGTTGAATCATGGAGATCTCCCCCTATATCTTGTAATTCATACACGCATTTAACATATAATATGAAGAATTTCAAATGCATGATGAAATATGGTGCCTGATGAAATTCAGCATGCGTGCAATAATATTAACAAGGAATAAGCATGCAGAATAGTGCATCAAGAGTATCAGAGCACAGTGCATCAAAAGTATCAGAGCACCATCAGGTTTAAGATTACAACTCGATCCAATAAAGTTTCAGAAGAATGAGAGTTGTAACTTAGCAAAAAACGCCCATATAGTAGACCCGCTTGAAGAATAAATCATATTTCTCCCCCTTTGTCATCGAATGACCAAAAGGATCGAAAGTGAGGACTAACGCCCCTGAAGATAATCATGTTGATGAAGGAGCGCCAGTGTTGTTGGGGTCGTTTGTTGATGTAGGGCCTGCCGCAGTGTCGTCCAAATCTTCATGTTCATCAGTGTCGCGCGATGAAGAATATGAGATGGCCACCAAAGAAGGAACCTTGACCTTCTTGAATTTCTTCGGTGGAGGTGCAGACCAGTCAAAATCTTCATTAAGACCCATGTTCTTCAGATCTTCTTCACCATACAGATGTGACAGGATTGCCCAGGTGCGATCGAAGACTTGATGGAGGTAGTAGTGGTTTTTCTTCACTGCATAGTGTGTGGCAGTCATGTTGTGAAGAAGTGAACCAAACTAACGCTTAACCCATTTGTGATTTCGATCCACCTTCTGGTGAAGACTAAGCAGAAGTTCACGGTCAGTCATCACGCGCGGAGCAGTGGCTTGAGGAGTGGACTTAGGTGCATTGGTAGAGTCATGTGTGGCAGAGTCATCATTGGTGGAATAAGATGCAGCTTTGCGAAACTGACCATTCAATGGACGAATGCCTTCATCAATTACAGCTGGTGCCTTTCCCTTTCCATCAACTGAGGAATATGTCTGCTTGAGGACTTCAATTGGGGGCAAGTAGCTGAGATGATTCTGGAAATCAGCTTTGTAGTTGAGTGAAGACCTTGTCCTGAGGAATCTCATGATCCAAGGTGCATAAGGCTTCATCTCAAACGGAGACAGTGCAACATTGGCCATAGTCCTCATGAAGAAATCGTGATAATTGACAGGAATGCCATGAACGATGTTGAATACCAGATTCTTCATGATGCCAACAATTTCCTCATCAGATGAGTCGTGGCCTTTGATAGGACTGATTGTCCTCGTAAGAATACGATAGACAGTTCTGGGCACGTACAGCAATTCCTTCACGAGGAATTTGGTTCTTGGTGCTTGACCTAGCTTCAAAGGTTTCATCAGCACCTGCATGTAATGATGTGTGAGCTCAGGTTCACTGTAGATGCAGCGAGCTTCTTCAAGGGGAGGACTGAGTGGTAGAGCACGAAGCAATTCAGAGGCTGGTGCAGTGTAGTGAGTGTTTTCAGACATCTAGTCCAGCACCCATGAATTCACATCTTCAGCATCTCCGGTGATGTGCAGCGTTGCATAGAATTGAAGAATCAGTTCCTCATTCCAATCGCAGATGTCAGAGCAAAAGTTGAGCAGCCCAGTGTCGTGAAGAACACTGAGGACTGGTGCGAAGCACGACAGAGATTCCATATCCACGTGAGGAATATGCTCATGGTAGAAAATCTTCTCCTTGTTGAACAACACTGAGGAATAGAAATTGGCTTGACTAGAAGTCCAGAAACACATCTTCCTAATGTGAGCAGAGTCATATGGGTTGTAATCTTTGAAGAATACGTGCTCGCCGAAGAAATCATCAGCCTTGAACTTTTGCTTGCGTGAGAATGGATCATTTGGCTTCGGCAGAGGAGTGTCAGTGAGTTGCATCACGACTTCAGGAATCTCAATCGTAGGTTCTTCAGGCTGAGAAATTTCTGGTTCCTCCTCAGTGGCAGTCTGCGTAGTTGGTTGTGCAGCAGCAGCAGTTTCATCAGCGCTAGTGGCTGGTATTTCCTCATGGACAGATGCAGTGGGATGAGTTTCTTCAGAGCCCATGTGAACAGTTTGTGTGGGGGACTGAGGAATTCGCTGTAGAGGAGTGAACATTGGAGATTTTGGATGCTGACTTTCCCAGAATTCATCACTTATGATGGGTTTGGAGCAGCCAATGTCCACATCATCATCTTCCATTTCTTCAACACCAGACTCTTTAGCTGTGAACTGAGGCATAGGCGAGGAGATGATAGGTGTTGAAGGGATCGCATCCACTTCAATTTCTTCATCCAATGGTTCAGACGAGGTAGCAGAATGAGTTTCTTCATCAGATCCGCTGGGGATCACATATTCTTCATCAAAAGGAACAAGGTCCTTTGATGTCCTGGTTGAGATGGGAACATCATCAATCGGATGTGCAAATGAACTTGTCATAGGCTTAATTTTCTTCGGAGCTGAAGAATTTGAAGCAGCTGATGCTTTCCTTTTCTTCACTGTAGCACGCTCTGCAGCCTTGGTCTTCTTCACATCTGATGCAGATGGAAGGATTGGAGTTGAAGTTGGTGCAGGAGCAGCTGAGGAATCTGGTTGATTTTCTTCAGGCACAACTGATGCAGTTGCCCCGATTTCTTCAGTTTCTTCAGGCGCACCACAAGTGGATGCCCTGGCAATTTCTTCAGCGGCTGGAGTGCAGTCATCAGCCCTGGAACTCACATTTTCTTCAGTAGCCTGATTTTCATCAGCGGTGCTGGCATGTTCTTCAGTCGGCTGAGCAGATGCTTCAGCCTGAGGAATTTCCTTTTGCGTTGGGGCAGCAACATTTGAAGTGAACTGTTCAGTTATCTTTACAAATCTAACTTTGGCTCCTTGCCAATCAGCATAGTAGGCTTTGAAGTCATCGCTGAGGGTTTTGATTCCAGATTGGATTTTTACAAGTTCATCAGTTGTCATAGTGACAACGTTGTTCTTCAGAAATTTCTCCTTCTTGTACTGCGCTTTCTTGATCTGCCTGGCCTTCTCAAATTTTCACTTTTCTTCTTGAATGAAGTGGGTCAGCATGTGACTTTGGCCAGGAGTCATCTTGAAGTCAGGCAAGGGAGTGTTGGGATCCTTGTGCCAATCATCAATGTAGTCGAGGATTAGCTTGGGATCCAAAAGCAGTGGCACCTCTGATCCTTTGGCTCTAGCGGCCCTGACTTGCCTGTCTCTGATGATTTCTGCAAGTTCATCATCATCAGCTTCGCCTTCATCAGACGGCACTTGGAAAGCGACTTGCTTATTTTGAGGACTTGGGCATGGACCTTGTCCAGCTGTGGTCTTTGTCTTCAGTAGTGAGGGGCCAGCTGAGGAACTTGGTGCAACTGAGGAACTAGCTGAGACACCTGAGGCAATGGAGATGCCGACAGTCCTTTGGCATGAAGCGAGATGCACAGGTGTTGAGGATTTGGTCGGAACAGCTGAAGGCTTCGGCGGAGGAGCTGAGGACTTTGGAGGAATAGGAGCAGCATGAGGAATTGGCCGTGAGGGCTTTGATGATTCTGGCCGTGAGGGCATTGCTGAGGAACTTGGCCTTGAGGGCATTGTTGGTGAAGCACTCGGCTTGCGTGCAGGCTTCTTTGACATAGCCTTCTTTGGCTTGACAGCAAAGGCCTCTGCAGAGGCAGCAGCAGCAGCAGTAGAGTCTTCATTAAATTTCCTCACTGCTTCTCTGGCTTGCTTAGCCAGCTTGGCTTGGCGCTTGGCCCATTCATTACGATAGTCCTCACCTCGCTTGAGGCTGGTGGGATCAGCAATTTGGCCAGGTGCCAATGGAGCTCTTGGGCATGGAGGATTGAGTGTGAATTTCTTCATATAC
Source organism: Triticum urartu (assembly GCF_056163025.1). Taxonomy (NCBI): domain Eukaryota; kingdom Viridiplantae; phylum Streptophyta; class Magnoliopsida; order Poales; family Poaceae; genus Triticum; species Triticum urartu. The sequence goes on along the minus strand of NC_141873.1, from coordinate 479,776,239 downwards.
TTAGGAGTGACATATCTGTACTCCCTCCATTCTCTTGCCCATCTCCTCTCTATTTTATGAGTGCGCACTTTGCGCTCATTCTTGGTTTCCTCAGTAGGTGTGCAGTACCCAGCATATATGTCATCAGGGATCTTAAACACTGTATTTACCTCAGGCCTCTTTCCTCCCTTCTGTGGCCTTTTACCATCAACCATTTTCTTCAGTTGAGGAATTTGAACAATCAAATTCTCTGAAGAAGTATGCAACTTTTATTCGAGGAACGCTGCAAATGAGATAAGTTGATGAGAACCTAGTGATTCAGCAGCTGACATGTGTACCTGTGAACAGATTATAGTTGCGAGGAATTTGGAGAGGTCATATGCGTTCTCAGAAGGTTTTTCAAAATGAACAGGTTTGAGGAATTTGACCAGATGAGTCTTGAAGATTTTCACTAAGCGTTCTTTGTCTTAGGTTCCAGAGTTGTATAGATCGAAGATCCACACAATTGAGGAATCTTGAAGAAAAATGATGCTTAGAGAAACGAATCAAGAATAGATGACTTGTGAGGTGTTTAGTGTGTGAAGATATGAAGAAAAACACCTTTGAAGATTTTGTAGATAATCATTCGAATCAACGAGGGCAGTAAAAGTAACTTTTATTTACCCTGGATGAAGAACATGACGAACTGGAGTGAGGAGATGTGAAGTTCGTCTGTGCAGATATTCCACGCCCTAACTTGGCGGAGGAAGACGGCTACAGCGGCGGCGGAGTGAAGATGTCCACGGTCGGCGCGAGTACGTCGGCGACGAGGTCGAGGCAGTGAAGCTCTTCCACACCGGCGGCGATGAAGTAGCGGCGGCGCTAGGGTTTGAGAAGCTCGAGCTAGAGAGAGAGGTCGAGCGGAGTAAAAGAAGTGAGGAAGGGAAGGAGGGGTATTTATAGCCATGGTGAAAAACTGCTCGCCCGAAGAAATTGGACGAACGTGCCCCTGACCCATCTCATTCGCATGACATGTGTCACCCACGTAGTGAGAGGTGGAGATCGTGTTAGATCATGGGTGAGTGGATAAGTGTATCGAGGGATGCGGAACGGTTTGAGCGGCAAAACCAAAAATTTCGATAAGATAGGTTTTAAAGTTTCGTTCGTAATTTCTTCAGCTGACAAGGACACAGTGAAGATTTTGAACGAGTTTCAAATAGAACGCACATGAAGAATTTTTGAATAGATTGGGTTAAGTATAGCATAGAGGGGAAGGGTCCGATCACATTCACTTAGCAGAAAACCAACTTGAAGAAATAGCAATAAGTGAGTGATGTAGAGGACATAAACTCATATATATATATATATATCCAATGAAGAAAAACGAGGAACTAGTGAAGACTATGCAAAGTTGAAGAATATGAATAATTTGAGGAATTTCAACTTTTGGTGGTGGCATGACCCACCATATAAGAATGATGATTTCAGACACCGCGTACAATTATCGTAGGGTTCTGAGAATCAAATTCTTCGTTAATTTCTTCACACTAAGAGTGTTATTCTTCATTGATTGAAGAAAAACGTTTCTTCATGTGTTGCACATCTAAGTCATCAATTTTGCATAAGTGTTAGGATGAGTGTCCTTTTCAAAGAACATTCGAAGATTCTAGGATATTTAGCTCACATCGCAACTTGCTAAATCTCTTCTCATCCAAGGGCTTTGTGAAGATATCGGCTAGCTGTTCTTCAGTCTTCACATGCTCAATAGAAATGTCGCCCTTCAACACATGATCACGAAGAAAATGATGACGAATCTGAATGTGCTTTGTCTTCGAGTGCTGAATTGGGTTGTGAGCAATCTTGATGACACTCTCATTGTCACAGAAGAGAGGTACATTCTTCATGTTGATGTCGTAGTCCTTGAGAGTTTGCTTCATCCATAGCAATTGGGCACATCAAGAACCAGCGGCAATGTACTCAGCTTCAGCAGTAGATAGTGATACACAGTTCTGTTTCTTCGAGGACCAACAGACCAAAGATCGTCCGAGGAAATGACATGTACCAGATGTTGACTTGCGATCCACACGATCACCAGCATAGTCAGAGTCAGAATATCCAACAAGATCAAAAGCCGAGCCCTTGGGGTACCATAATCCAAGTGTTGGTGTGTGAGCTAGATATCGAAGAATATGCTTCACAGCCTTATGGTGTGATTCCTTCGGTGCAGCTTGAAATCAGGCACACATGCAAACACTAAGCATTATATCTGGCCTAGATGCACATAAGTATAATAAGGAACCTATCATGGAGCGGTATACCTTATGATCGAAGTCAATACCATTTTCATCAGTGTACAGATGGCCATTTGTGGGCATAGGAATTTTGACGCCTTTGCAATCTTGCATGCCGAATTTCCTCAGTACATCCTTGAGGTATTTCTCCTGAGATATGAATATGCCATTGTGTTGTTGACGAATTTGAAGACCTAAGAAGAATTTCAACTCTCCCATCCTAGACATTTGATATTCTTCACTCATCATATAGGCAAATTCATCACTATAACGTTGGTCAGTACAGCCAAAGATAATATCATCAACATATACTTGGCACACAAACAATTCACCATCATAAGATTTAGTGAAAAGAGTAGGGTCGAGTGAACCGGGTTTGAAGCCTTTCTTCATGAAGAGTTCCTTCAAAGTATCATACCAAGCCCATGGGGCCTGCTTGAGGCCATAGAGGGCCTTGTTGAGTCTGAAGACTTTGTCAGGATTCTTTAGATCTTCAAAACCTGGGGGTTGAGCAACATACACTTATTCCTCAAGCTTACCATTGAGGAATGCACTTTTCACATCCATTTGATATAGATTGATATCATGATGGTTAGCATAAGCAAGTAATATGCGAATAGCCTCAAGTCTAGCAACAGGTGCAAAAGTTTCAGTGAAATCAATTCCTTCCACCTGTGTGTAGCCTTGAGCTACAAGCCGTGCCTTATTCCTCACCACAAGGCCATTTTCATCTTGCTTGTTGCGGTAGATCCACTTTGTGCCGATGATATTGTGCTTGCGAGGATCTGGACGTTTGACCAGTTCCCAGACATTGTTAAGCTCAAACTGATGTAATTCTTCTTGCATGGCCTGAATCCACTCAGGCTCCAGAAATGCTTCATCTACCTTAGTGGGCTCTGTAATAGAGACAAAAGCATACTGCCCACAAAAGTTAGACAAATGTGAAGCTTTTGAGCGTGTGAGAGGACCTGGCGTTTTGATGTCATTGATGATCTTTTCAACTTGCACTTCTTTTGCAATGCGAGGATGAGCTGGTTGTCGTTGAAGAATTTGATCAGTGTTTTCTTCAACACCATTTTCTTCACCATTTTCTTCAGGTGCATTAGCTCGACGTTCTTCATGTTCTGGAATGAATTCTTCAGCAGATTCTTCAGTAGGAATGACATCCTCAGTAGCCTTGAACTTGATAGTTTCCTCAGGTGCTGGTTCATCTATCACAGTAGGTAGGTGCTCTCTTTGCGAGTCATTAGTTTCATCGAACCACACATCTACAGTTTCAACAACTTTGTGAAGAACGTTGTTGAAGACTCTATAGGTGTGCGAGTCCTTTCCGTAACCAAGCATAAAACCTTCATGTGCTTTCGGTGCAAATTTTGAGTTGTGATGAGGATCTCTAATCCAACATTTAGCACCGAAGACTTTGAAATAACTTACATTGGGTTTCTTATCAGTGAGGAGTTCACAGGCAGTCTTTTTGAAGAATTTGTGAAGATATACTCTGTTGATGATGTGGCACGCAGTATCAATTGCCTCAGTCCAGAAACGACGAGGCGTTTTGTATTCATCAAGCATAGTGCGAGCCATCTCAGCAAGAGTCCTGTTCTTGCACTCCACGACGCCATTCTGCTGAGGAGTGTAAGGAGCAGATAACTCATGAGTGATACCAAGTTCATCAAGATAGTCATCGAGACCAGAATTCTTGAACTCAGTGCCATTGTCACTTCTGATGTGCTTGATCTTCACACCAAAGTTGGTTGAAGCCCTCGAGGAAAATCGTTTGAAGACTTCCTGCACTTCATGTTTGTAAATAACAAGGTGTACCCATGTGTAACGAGAATAATCATCAACAATAACGAAGCCATATTGAGATGCTTCATTTGAGATAGCAGAATAATGATTAGGACCAAAGAGATCCATGTGAAGCAATTCAAATGGGCGAGTGGTGGTCATGATAGTCTTCGCTGGATGCTTGGCCTTGGTCATCTTCCCAGCTTCACAGGCTCCGCATAGGTGATCCTTGAGGAATTTGACATTCTCGATGCCAATGACATGCTTCTTCTTCGCAAGCATGTGCAAATTCCTGATGCCTGCATGACCAAGTCGTCGATGCCAGAGCCAGCCTTCTGAAGGTTTTGCAAGTGAGCACACGGCTGGTTGTGGTCCTGTAGAGAAATCAACAATATACAGGTCTCCTCTCCTAAAGCCTTCGAAGACTTTGGAATTGTCAGCTTCCATAACCACAACACAACGGTACTTGCCAAAGACAACAACCATATCAAGATCACAAAGGATTGAGACAGACATAAGGTTGTATCCTAAGGACTCAACAAGCTTGACTTTGTCCATGTGTCAATCCTTTGTAATCGCAACCTTACCTAGACCCAATACCTGACTTTTGCCTTTGTCAGCATGTAACATCCCAAATTTTCAATTTGGAATGTTATACACTAGATCATCGGTGCATATCATATTTATTGCATTTTGGTTGATCCTAGAAATTTTTCGCAACTCAAGGACCCTTGGAGAGAGTTGGGGATTTCGTTATTTCCATACTTGAGTTGTCTCAAATTTTGAAAATAGGATCATTTGATTTTATTTATTTTATCTTCAATAATTTCTATTGCAAAAATATGAGAGAGGGAATAAAATGACTTTCCCAAAATAAAGAAATATTAAGGATCTAATAAAAAAATCAAATAAGATTTTATTTGGTTTTATTTGCTATTTCATTTAAATTTAGGAAAAATGCGCGTTTTCAAAATTTCATTTAGGCCCCAAATAAATGTTCATCCTGTGTGGCTTGATTTTAGAAGCCGGGGAAAATTTGTTTTCGGATTTTTGGAGTCCGTTTAGTATTTATTTCGTTAGTTTTTCTGCACGGAATTATTAAAAAAACGTCCGAACCGACCTACGGGCCGTGCTAGGCCCGGACTCCCCGGACCCAGCCTTTATAAACCGCCGGCCCACCCGGGCCGAAACCCTAGCCACTAGCGCCCAACCCCGCCCCGACCCCGCCGCCGCCCACCGCCGCCGCCCCGCCGGACCCCGCCGCCGCCGCCTTGCCGGACCCCGCCGCCGCCGTCCCGCCGCCCGAGGTATACCTCGACCCCACCACCGGTTTTCCCCGAAAAACCGTTCAGTTTTCGTCGGTTTTTTTAGATCTGTTTTTTTATTAGAATGGTTTCTTTACGAGCGTTCGCTCGTTCGTTCGTTTTAACGAACGTGTTCGTCGTTTAGATCCAGTTAACGAACGTTCGTTCGTTAAACTGTTCGTCGTTTTTCTTTTTTTGGATTAAATCCGTGATTTTCTGATCGCGATTTCTCATCCGATTTTCGTTTTAGTATAACTTCCCGCTCGTTTATCGAAATTGGGCAATTCAAGCGCCTGGAGTTTCGTCCCGAACCCCTCTTTCCGTTTAACCAACTTAAACAAGTTTTTGCTTCTGTAAAAATTGCCTTAGATCCAGAATAGTAAACGAAGCCTGTTTCTTTTGCCGTTTGTCTTTTGTTGCTTCGTTCGATTTTGATTCTTTTTGTCAACCGGAGTTCTTAAGTTGAACTTTCTGGTTAGATCTCTTATTTGAGTTTTACCTGTGCATTAGTTGAGTACTTATTGTATGCTTGTTTGTTTGCGATAGAGTACCCGGAGTGCGCCGCTTGCTACTTCGAACCGTTAGGTTTCCCGGATCATCAACAAGGCAAGTAACACTTTGATCATACCTTCTACTACCCAATTTTATTGCATTAGATCAATCCTTACACGTTGCATGATTAGGATCTAATTAAATTGTGGGTTTGGGAAGTAGTTGAGGTAGTACCTATTACCTGTTTATTATCAAACGTTTGGGAGTTACTTCTACGTTTGCTTATTATTGCTATGCTATGCTAGTAGACGTGGATTGGGTGAGTGATATCCATGACAGATGTGAGATTTTTAAATCAATGGTTTATCTAAGGTGGCAACTTAAATACACATCTGGGTGGATTGAGGTACCTGGGTATTCCAGGATTGCCTGTTTTCTTTTGGACCGCCACCCAGGCTCAAAGGGATCATGAGATTATTCATGCTAGAAACTCCCGTGTGCAGCCACAAGCTATTATGGGCTCTAGCATAGTTGAATAAGTCATGCGAACTCTTACAGTGGTAGACTAGCAGATATAGGGGATGTAGGTGGTACGGTCTACCCATCGTAAGGTGCTAGCGCTTCTGAAAGACTATGTCTCGGTCATACGTTTCTCAAACACCATATAGTGCGAGAAATCCAACGGAGGAGATCAAGTCTTGTGGGGAAAAGTGCGCAAACCTCTGCAGAGTGTATAAACTAATCATGGTTAGTCGTGTCCCCGGTTATGGACATCTTGAGTATCTAGTACCTGGATTATCATGTGAATCTCAACATGTTACTATAAAATTTAAGTTGATGGTTTTGTTAATGATGTTACTTAATTGGGATTGAGAATGCTGTCAACCATTCTCAATGTTCAACAACCACCACAATAGTTAAATAAATTTATTCCTTTGCAGTAGGGAAAAAATTGCTTTATGCAAAACTGTAACCATAGAGCTTACCACCAGCCAAATATGCATATAGTATAGCTGTTTCATTCCATTATTCTCTATGTGTTACATTGCCAGCATATTCCATGTGCTGACCCGTTTTCGGGCTGCAACGTTAATGTTGCAGACTTTTCAGACGATGATTAAGGAGTTTTAGGTCATGGTTCTATACTCAGTGATGTCGTTGGAGTTGATGGACTCACTTATCTTCCAAGCCTTCCGCTGTTATCATTATTAGATGGCCTTAAGCCACATTTATTGTAATAAGATCTCTATTGAGACACTCGATGTACTAAGTGTGTGATGGCTACTCTGTTATAAATCCTTCAAGTACTGTGTGGTGTCAGCATTACTGATCCAGGGATGACACCGGAGCACAGAGATTGGACCGTTTGAGGTCTGGTCGCTACAAGATGGTATCAGAGCACACGCTGACTGTAGGACAAGACCACTAAGCTAAAGACCTAGATCACTACTCACTCTATTCTCTTCTGACCTCTCATCTTTTCTACTCTTTAGGATGGCGGATGCAAGGAACAAGTTCACGCAACCGGATGAAGATACACCCTTTGGACGTCACTTGAAGGAAGTCACTAGATATCTAAACATAGGAGTACCAAGCTTCACCGGAACCTACAACGCCACTTTACCTGAAGAAGAGCGCTGGATGATTCAAGTTCAAGTTCCAGGAAGGACGTTCATGCCAGTCACTGAGCCCATAGAGTTTTCTTTTGATGCACCAACTTGGAGTCTAGGAAAGAGCATGGCAGCTCACACCGCCATGGGACGCATTGGAGAAGTCTACCGAAATGATCTCAAGGATACTATCTACCAGATTTGTGGGAGCCGAGATGAGCACTGGGAGATGATCAGCACCAGAAAGGATAGATCAATTGCAGCTTTTATCTAGGAGTTAAACCAGCACATTTGACGTCAAGAGAACCAGATGTGCGCCGACATGATAGACCTGAAGAAGGCAAAGACAAGAATCAAGGAACTGGAGGAAGAACTCAAGGCTACACGTGAAGATTATGAAGAGGAAATCGAAGTATTAGTGGGGAAGAATGATGATCTGATCAAGAAGATTGGAATATTTATGGGAGGCCCTACACCAGTAGAAGAAGACGAAGAACCCAAGGAGATTCGCCCGGAAGACTACATCATCATCGACGACACCGACTCGGATCCAGATGATAGCGATGATGACTATGTTGATGAAGCTGGAGCAGATATCATGGAGTCTGCAACCGAAGAATATTTCTAGCAGACCACCTCATCAGTAGTAGTAGTACACCATGTAAATATAGTAGTCCGAGCACTTTTGCGATAGTTAGATCGATTGTATGCCTTGTTTGATTGAATGAGTGAATTGTTTGCTTTTGCCTCATGTGCATATGGGTAGTGTTTTCTCTTTAGACCCCCTCTACTCTTAAATATCATCTTTTCTAAACCCTCAGATGCCTCCGAGACGTGACCCCGGATTTACCTTTCCACCGGAGCTCACCCAGTTGATCCAGCAGCAGAATACATTGATGCAGTTGCTAGTCCAGAATCAAAATCAGGGGAACAACAACAACAACCCACCACCACCACCACCACCTGTTGACCACTTAGCCCGTTTTCTTAGGTTGAATCCGCCGGTGTTTTCCAGTAGCACCGAGCCGATAGTAGTAGATGATTGGCTCCGCAAGACAGCTAGAGAGTTGACCACAGCAGGATGCACTGATGCGGAGAAGGTGAAGTTTGCCGCACATCAGCTTGAAGGACCGCAACATCATGGTGGGAGAATTTTACAGCCACTTTCCCTGTCGATACTATCACATGGGACCAGTTTCAGCAGGCTTTTTGAACTGCCCATGTTTCAGCAGGAGCTATGGCCATGAAGAAGCGAGAGTTTCGCAACTCGCGCCAAGGAGGACGGACAGTTGGCCAGTATGTGGAGAACTTTAGTAAGTTAGCACGTTATGCCCCGGATGATGTTGCTACGGATGCCGCTAAGCAGGAGAAGTTTCTGGAAGGACTGAATGATGAGTTGAGCATGCAGTTGATGGTAGCAACCTTCAACAACTACGAGGAGTTGGTAGATCATGCTCTTATGATTGAAGGGAAGCAGCAGCAAATTGAAAATCGGAAGAGGAAGTATACCCAAGGAAAGTATAATTCAGGAGCTCAGCAGAAGCCACGATTTACCCCTAGACCGGGAGGACATTTTCAGCATACCCATGGAGGAGGTAGCTCGCACAATCACAATGGCCCCAGGAATGGTAATGGGAATGGAGGAAGTAACGGCCAGAACCGCACCAACCCATCAACCCCAGCCAAGAAAGACCTGAGCCAAGTCACTTGCTTTAAGTGCCAGAAGACCGGACATTATGCCAATGAATGTCCTGAATCACAGAATGGAAATGGCAATGGAAGCTCTGGGAAGAAGCCGAACCCTTTCAACAGGGGACAGGTGAACCACGTTAATGTGGAGGAGGTTGAAGAGCAGCCGGATTCCGTAATCGGTAAGTTTTTGGTTAAGTCATTTACTGCACTCGTTCTTTTTGATACTGGTGCATCGCATTCATACATATCAAGGGGATTTGTGGATAAGTATAAACTGCCAACCCAAGCCCTTAGGTCACCCATGTTAGTAACCTCGCCTGGAGCAGAATATATGGCTAGTCTATGGTGTGATCGGTTACCATTAAGGATTGGTAACTATGTTTTCCCTCGGACCTAATAGTATTGGAATCCCAAGGATTGGATGTGATATTAGGCATGGATTGGTTATCAAAGTATGAAGGGAATATTGAATGTTCTAGTAAGTCAATTTTGCTTACCACCCCAGAAGGGAGAAGGATCAAGTATGTATCCCAGACATGTGCCAAAGAGGACTCAAATAAATTGTTTAACCGGAGTTGTGCAGGAGGAAGTACCAGTAGTGAAGGATTTCCCCGAAGTATTTCCAGAAGAATTGCCAGGCATGCCACCGGATAGAGATATTGAGTTTTTAATTGAGCTATTGCCAGGCACAGGGCCAATATCAAAGAGACCATATAGGATGCCTGCAAAGGATTTGGTGGAAATTAAGAAGCAAATTAGGGAGTTACTGGATAAAGGTTATATTCGCCCAAGTTCTTCACCTTGGGGATTGCCAGTACTTCCAGTAGAGAAGAAGGATGGATCGTTAAGGATGGTTGTCGATTATTGAGGATTGAATGAAGTAACCATCAAGAACAAATACCCACTACCGATGATCAATGATCTGTTTGATCGATTGCAAGGAGCTAAGGTATTTTCCAAGATCGATCTGCGATCAGGATACCACCAGTTGAAGATTCGGGAACAGGATATACCCAAGACGGCTTTTACCACCAGGTATGGGCTGTACGAGTATACCGTTATGTCATTTGGTCTGACTAACGCACCTGCATATTTTATGAACATGATGAACAAGGTGTTTATGGAGTTCTTGGATAAGTTCGTCATAGTGTTCATTGATGATATCCTGGTTTACTCAAAGAATGAAGAGGAGCATAAGGAACAATTGCGTTTGGTTCTTGGAAAGCTCAGAGAACATCAATTATATGCCAAGTTTAGCAAATGTGAGTTTTGGTTGAGGGAAGTTGGATTTCTCGGACACGTTATATCGGGAGAAGGTATAGCAGTAGATCCCACTAAAGTTGATACCATGACCAAGTGGGAAGCACCAACCACCGTGGGAGAGATCCAGAGTTTTCTTGGACTCGCAGGATACTACCGGGGGTTTATTGAGAATTTCTCAAAGATCGCGAAGCCTATGACGGAGTTGTTGAAGAAGGATACCAAGTTCATATGGACGGAGGAATGCGAGGCTAGTTTTCAGGAGTTGAAGAAACATTTGGTTACTTCACCAGTGTTGATTTTGCCAGACCAGACCAAGGATTATGAGGTGTATTGCGACGCTTCACGTCGAGGACTTGGAGCAGTGCTTATGCAGGAAGGGAGAGTTGTTTCATATGCCTCACGACAGCTTAAGCCTCATGAGTTGAATTATGCTACGCATGATTTGGAGTTAGCAGCCGTAGTGCATGCACTGAAGACTTGGAGACATTTTCTGATTGGAAACCATTGCGAAGTGTATACGGATCATAAGAGTTTGAAGTATATTTTCACACAGAAGGAGTTGAATGTCAGATAAAGGAGATGGTTGGAGCTCATCAAGGATTATGATATGAAATTGCATTATCACCTTGGAAAGGCTAACGTAGTAGCTGACGCATTAAGCCGTAAGAGCCACGTCAACACCTTAATGACGGGAGATTTACCAAGGGAGTTAGCCGAAAATCTTCAAGAGTTATGTTTAGAAATAGTCCCGAGAGGCTATGTAGCAGCATTGGAGATTCAGTCTACATTGATGGATAAAATCAGAGAAGCCCAAAGGACTGACAAGGAGATTGCTTCTATTAAGGAGAAAATTAGCAAAGGAAAAGCTAAGGGATTTCGTGAGGATGAGCATGATACCCTATGGTTTGAAGACCGTGTTTATGTGCCAAATGATCCGGAGATTAGGAAGCTAATTCTGCAAGAGGCCCATGATTCACCATATTCGATTCACCCAGGAAATACCAAGATGTATTTGGATTTGAAGGATATTTTCTGGTGGACCGGAATAAAGAAGGATATTGCGAAGTATGTAGCAGTTTGTGATCTATGTCAGAGAGTGAAGGCAGAGCATCAGAAGCCAGCAGGATTGCTACAACCATTGCCGATACCCGAATGGAAGTGGGATAAGCTAGGCATGGATTTTATTACAGGATTGCCCAGAACACGTTCAGGCTATGACTCGATATGGGTTGTAATCGATCGTTTGGCAAAGGTAGCTCATTTCATTCCAGTGAAGACTACCTATACCAGTGCAAAGTTGGCAAAGATTGAAGGAAATATGCCCTAGAGGCAATAATAAAGTTATTATTTATTTCCTTATATCATGATAAAAGTTTATTGTTCATGCTAGAATTGTATTATCCGGAAACATAATACTTGTGTGAATACATAGACAAACTAAACGTCACCAGTGTGCCTCTACTTGACTAGCTCGTTAATCGAAGATGGTTATGTTTCCTAACCATAGACATGTGTTGTCATTTGATTAATGGGATCACATCATTAGGATAATGATGTGATTGACATGACCCATTCCATTAGCTTAGCACCCGATCATTTAGTATGTTGCTATTGCTTTCTTCATGACTTATACATGTTCCTATGACTATGAGATTATGCAACTCCCATTTGCCGGAGGAACACTTTGTGTGCTACCAAACGTCACAACGTAACTGGGTAATTATAAAGGAGCTCTACAGGTGTCTCCAAAGGTACATGTTGGGTTGGCATATTTCGAGATTAGGATTTGTCACTCCGATTGTCGGAGAGGTATCTCTGGGCCCTCTCGGTAATGCACATCACATAAGCCTTGCAAGCATTGCAACTAATGAGTTAGTTGCGAGATGATGTATTACGAAACGAGTAAAGAGACTTGCCGGTAACGAGATTGAACTAGGTATTGAGATACCGACGATCGAATCTCGGGCAAGTAACATACCGATGACAAAGGCAACAAAGTATGTTGTTATGCGGTCTGACTGATAAAGATCTTCGTAGAATATGTGGGAGCTAATATGAGCATCCAGGTTCCGCTATTGGTTATTGATCGGAGACATGTCTCGGTCATGTCTACATTGTTCTCGAACCCGTAGGGTCCGCACGCTTAACGTTACGATGATAGTTTCATTATGAGTTTATATATTTTGATGTACCGAAGTTTGTTCGGAGTCACAGATATGATCACGGACATGACGAGGAGTCTCGAAATGGTCAAGACATAAAGATTGATATATTGGACGGCTATATTCGGACACCGGAAGTGTTCTGGGTGATTTCGGAGAAAATCGGAGTGCCAGAGGGTTACCGGAACCCCCCCCCCCCCCCGGAGAAGTAATGGGCCTTATGGGCCCTAGTGGAGAGAGAGAGGGGCGGCCAGGGTGGGCCGTGCGCCCCCTCCCCCTCTGGTCCGAATTGTACTAGGAGAGGGGGGGCGCCCCCCTTTCCTTCTCCCTCTCCCCCTTCCTTTCCCCCTCCTAGTAGGAGTAGGAAAGAGGGGAGTCCTACTCCTACTAGGAGGAGGACTCCTCCTCCTTGGCGCGCCCAAGGGCCGGCCGGCCTCCCTCCTTGCTCCTTTATATATGGGGCAGGGGGCACCTCTAGACACACAAGTTGATCCCCGTGATCGTTTTCTTAGCCGTGTGCGGTGCCCCCTTCCACCATACTCCTCGATAATATTGTAGTGGTGCTTAGGCGAAGCCCTGCGACGGTAGAACATCAAGATCGTCACCACGCCGTCGTGCTGACGGAACTCTTCCCCGACACTTTGCTGGATCGGAGTCCGGGGATCGTCATCGAGCTGAACGTGTGCTAAAACTCGGAGGTGTCGTAGTTTCCGTGCTTGATCGGTCGGGCCGTGAAGACGTACGACTACATCAACCGCGTTGTCATAACGCTTCCGCTGTCGTTCTACGAGGGTACATAGACAACACTCTCCCCTCTCGTTGCTATGCATCACCATGATCTTGCGTGTGCGTAGGAATTTTTTTGAAATTACTACGTTCCCCAACAGTGGCATCTGAGCCTAGGTTTTATGCATTGATGTTGTCCATGAGTAGAACACAAGTGAGTTGTGGGCGATATAAGTCATACCGCTTACCAGCATGTCATACTTTGGTTCGGCGGTATTGTTGGATGAAGCGGCCCAGTCCGACATTACGCGTACGCTTACGCGAGACTGGTTCTACCGACGTGCTTTGCACACAGGTGGCTGGCGGGTGTCAGTTTCTCCAACTTTAGTTGAACCGAGTGTGGCTACGCCCGGTCCTTGCGAAGGTTAAAACAGCACCAACTTGACAAACTATCGTTGTGGTTTTTTGATGCGTAGGTAAGATTGGTTCTTGCTTAAAGCCCGTAGCAGCCACGTAAAACTTGCAACAACAAAGTAGAGGACGTCTAACTTGTTTTTGCAGGGCATGTTGTGATGTGATATGGTCAATACATGATGCTAAATTTTATTGAGATGATCATGTTTTGTAACCGAGTTATCGGCAACTGGCAGGAGCCATATGGTTGTTGCTTTATTGTATGCAATGCAATTGCCCTGTAATGCTTTACTTTATCACTAAGAGATAGCGATAGTCGTAGAAGCATAAGATTGGCGAGACGACAATGATGCTACGATGGAGATCAAGGTGTCGGGCCGGTGACGATGGTGATCATGACGGTGCTTTGAAGATGGATATCGCAAGCACAAGATAATAATGGCCATATCATATCACTTATATTGATTGCATGTGATGTTTATCTTTTATGCATCTTATTTTGCTTTGATTGACGGTAGCATTTTAAGATGATCTCTCGCTAATTATCAAGAAGTGTTCTCCCTGAGTATGCACCGTTGCGAAAGTTCTTCGTGCTGAGACACCACGTGATGATCAGGTGTGATAGGCTCTACGTTCAAATACAACGGGTGCAAAACAGTTGCACACGTGGAATACTCAAGTTATACTTGACGAGCCAAGCATATACAGATATGGCCTCGGAACACGGAGACCGAAAGGTCGAGCGTGAATCATATAGTAGATATGATCAACATACTGATGTTCACCAATGAAGCTACTCCATCTCACGTAATGATCGGACATGGTTTTAGTTGATTTGGATCACGTGATCACTTAGAGGATTAGAGGGATGTCTATCTAAGTGGGAGTTCTTTAGTAATATGATTAATTGAACTTAAATTTATCATGAACTTAGTACCTGATAGTATCTTGCTTGTTTATGTTTGATTGTAGATAGATGGCTCGTGCTGTTGTTCCGTTGAATTTTAATGCGTTCCTTGAGAAAGCAAAGTTGAAAATTGATGGTAGCAATTACACGGACTGGGTCCGTAACTTGAGGATTATCCTCATTGCTGCACAGAAGAATTACGTTCTGGAAGCACCGCTGGGTGCCAGGCCTGCTGCTGGAGCAACACCAGATGTTATGAACGTCTGGCAGAGCAAAGCTGATGACTACTCAATAGTTCAGTGTGCCATGCTTTACGGCTTAGAATCGGGACTTCAACGACGTTTTGAACGTCATGGAGCATATGAGATGTTCCAGGAGTTGAAGTTAATATTTCAAGCAAATGCCCGGATTGAGAGATATGAAGTCTCCAATAAGTTCTATAGCTGCAAGATGGAGGAGAACAGTTCTGTCAGTGAGCGTATACTCAAAATGTCTGGGTATAATAATCACTTGATTCAATTGGGAGTTAATCTTCCAGATGATTGCGTCATTGACAGAATTCTCCAATCACTTCCACCTAGCTACAAGAGCTTTGTGATGAACTATAATATGCAAGGGATGAATAAGACAATTCCCGAGCTCTTCGCAATGCTGAAAGCTGCGGAGGTAGAAATCAAGAAGGAGCATCAAGTGTTGATGGTAAACAAGACCACTAGTTTCAAGAAAAGGGCAAAGGGAAGAAGAAGGGGAACTTCAAAAAGAACAGCAAGCAAGTTGCTGCTCAGGATAAGAAACCCAAATCTGGACCTAAGCCTGAAACTGAGTGCTTCTACTGCAAGCAGACTGGTCACTGGAAGCGGAATTGCCCCAAGTATTTGGCGGATAAGAAGGATGGCAAGGTGAACAAAGGTATATATGATATACATGTTATTGATGTGTACCTTACTAATGCTTGCAGTAGCACCTGGGTATTTGATACTGGTTCTGTTGCTGATATTTGCAACTCTAAACAGGGACTACGGATTGAGCGAAGATTAGCTAAGGACGAGGTGATGATGCGCGTGGGAAATGGTTCCAAAGTCGATGTGATCGCGGTCGGCACGCTACCTCTACATCTACCTTCGGGATTAGTATTAGACCTAAATAATTGTTATTTGGTGCCAGCGTTGAGCATGAACATTATATCTGGATCTTGTTTGATGTGAGACGGTTATTCATTTAAATTAGAGAATAATGGTTGTTCTATTTATATGAGTAATACCTTTTATGGTCATGCACCCTTGAAGAGTGGTCTATTCTTATTAAATCTCGATAGTAGTGACACACATATTCATAATGTTGAAGCCAAAAGATGCAGAGTTGATAATGATAGTGCAACTTATTTGTGGCACTGTCGTTTAGGTCATATCGGTGTAAAGCGCATGAAGAAACTCCATACTGATGGACTTTTGGAACCACTTGATTATGAATCACTTGGTACTTGCGAACCGTGCCTTATGGGCAAGATGACCAAAACACCGTTCTCCGGTACTAGGGAGAGAGCAACAGATTTGTTGGAAATCATACATACAGATGTATGTGGTCCGATGAATGTTGAGGCTCGTGGCGGATATCGTTATTTTCTCACCTTCACAAATGACTTAAGCAGATATGGGTATATCTACTTAATGAAACATAAGTCTGAAACATTTGAAAAGTTCAAAGAATTTCAGAGTGAAGTTGAAAATCATCGTAACAAGAAAATAAAATTCCTACGATCTGATCGTGGAGGAGAATATTTGAGTTACGAGTTTGGTGTACATTTGAAACAATGCGGAATAGTTTCGCAACGCACGCCACCCGGAACACCACAGCGTAATGGTGTGTCTGAACGTCGTAATCGTACTTTACTAGATATGGTGCGATCTATGATGTCTCTTACTGATTTACCGCTATCATTTTGGGGTTATGCTTTAGAGATGGCCGCATTCACGCTAAATAGGGCACCATCAAAATCCGTTGAGACGACGCCTTATGAACTGTGGTTTGGCAAGAAACCAAAGTTGTCATTTCTGAAAGTTTGGGGCTGTGATGCTTATGTGAAAAATCTTCAACCTGATAAGCTCGGACCCAAATCAGAGAAATGTGTCTTCATAGGATATCCAAAGGAAACTATTGGATACACCTTCTATCACAGATCTGAAGGCAAGACTTTTGTTGCTAAATTCGGAAACTTTCTAGAGAAGGAGTTTCTCTCGAAAGAAGTGAGTGGGAGGAAAGTAGAACTTGATGAGGTAACTATACCTGCTCCCTTATTGGAAAGTAGTACATCACAGAAACCGGTTTCTGTGACACCTAAACCAATTAGTGAGGAAGCTAATGATGATGATCATGAAACTTCAGAACAAGATACTACTGAACCTCGTAGATCAACCAGAGTAAGATCCGCACCAGAGTGGTACGGTAATCCTGTTCTGGAAGTCATGCTACTAGATCATGATGAACCTACGAACTATGGAGAAGCGATGGTGAGCCCAGATTCCGCAAAATGGCTTGAGGCCATGAAATCTGAGATGGGATCCATGTATGAGAACAAAGTGTGGACTTTGGTTGACTTGCCCAAAGATCGGCAAGCAATTGAGAATAAATGGATCTTCAAGAAGAAGACTGACGCTGACGGTAATGTTACTGTCTACAAAGCTCGACTTGTCACAAAAGGTTTTCGACAAGTTCAAGGGATTGACTACGATGAGACCTTCTCACCCGTAGAGATGCTTAAGTCTATCCGAATCATGTTAGCAATTGCCGCATTTTATGATTATGAAATTTGGCAGATGGATGTCAAAACTGCATTCCTGAATGGATTTCTGGAAGAAGAGTTGTATATGATGCAGCCAGAAGGTTTTGTCGATCCAAAAGGAGCTAACAAAGTGTGCAAGCTCCAGCGATCCATTTATGGACTAGTGCAAGCCTCTCGGAGTTGGAATAAACGCTTTGATAATGTGATCAAAGCATTTGGTTTTGTACAGACTTTTGGAGAAGCCTGTATTTACAAGAAAGTGAGTGGGAGCTCTGTAGCATTTCTGATATTATATGTAGATGACATATTACTAATCGGAAATGATATGGAATTTATGGATAGCATAAAGGGATACTTGAATAAGAGTTTTTTCAATGAAAGACCTTGGTGAAGCTGCTTACATATTGGGCATTAAGATCTATAGAGATAGATCAAGACGCTTAATTGGACTTTCACAAAGCACATACCTTGACAAAGTTTTGAAGAAGTTCAAAATGGATCAAGCAAAGAAAGGATTCTTTCCTGTGTTACAAGGTGTGAAATTGAGTAAGACTCAATGCCCGACCACTGCAGAAGATAGAGAGAAAATGAAAGATGTTCCCTATGCTTTAGCCATAGGCTCTATCATGTATGCAATGCTGTGTACCAGACCTTATGTATGTCTTGCTATAAGTCTAGTAGGGAGGTACCAAAGTAATCCAGGAGTGGATCACTGGACAGCGGTCAAGAACATCCTGAAATACCTGAAAAGGACTAAGGATATGTTTCTCATATATGGAGGTGACAAAGAGCTCATCGTAAATGGTTACGTTGATGCAAGATTTGACACTGATCCGGACGATTCTAAATCGCAAACCGGATACGTGTTTACATTAAACGGTGGAGCTGTCAGTTGGTGCAGTTCTAAACAAAGCGTTGTGGCGGGATCTACATGTGAAGCGGAGTACATAGCTGCTTCAGAAGCAGCAAACGAAGGAGTCTGGATGAAAGAGTTCATATCCGATCTAGGTGTCATACCTAGTGCATTGGGTCCAATGAAAATCTTTTGTGACAATACTGGTGCAATTGCCTTGGCAAAGGAATCCAGATTTCACAAGAGAACCAAGAACATCAAGAGACGCTTCAATTCCATCCGGGATCTAGTCCAGATGGGAGACATAGAGATTTGCAAGATACATACGGATCTGAATGTAGCAAACCCGTTGACTAAGCCTCTTCCACGAGCAAAACATGATCAACACCAAAGCTCCATGGGTGTTAGAATCATTACTGTGTGATCTAGATTATTGACTCTAGTGCAAGTGGGAGACTGAAGGAAATATGCCCTAGAGGCAATAATAAAGTTATTTTTATTTCCTTATATCATAATAAAAGTTTATTGTTCATGCTAGAATTGTATTATCCGGAAACATAATACTTGTGTGAATACATAGACAAACTAAACATCACTAGTGTGCCTCTACTTGACTAGCTCGTTAATCGAAGATGGTTATGTTTCCTAACCATAGACATGTGTTGTCATTTGATTAACGGGATCACATCATTAGGAGAATGATGTGATTGACATGACCCATTCCATTAGCTTAGCATCCGATCGTTTAGTATGTTGCTATTGCGTTCTTCATGACTTATACATGTTCCTATGACTATGAGATTATGCAACTCCCGTTTGCCGGAGGAACACTTTGTGTGCTACCAAACGTCACAATGTAACAGGGTGATTATAAAGGAGCTCTACAGGTGTCTCCAAAGGTACATGTTGGGTTGGCATATTTAGAGATTAGGATTTGTCACTCTGATTGTCGGAGAGGTATCTCTGGGCCCTCTCGGTAATGCACATCACATAAGCCTTGCAAGCATTGCAACTAATGAGTTAGTTGCGAGATGATGTATTACGAAACGAGTAAAGAGACTTGCCGGTAACGAGATTGAACTAGGTATTGAGATACCGATGATCGAATCTCGGGCAAGTAACATACCCATGACAAAGGGAACAAAGTATGTTGTTATGCGGTCTGACCGATAAAGATCTTCGTAGAATATGTGGGAGCCAATATGAGCATCCAGGTTACGCTATTGGTTATTGACCGGAGACATGTCTCGGTCATGTCTACATTGTTCTCGAACCCGTAGGGTCCGCACACTTAACGTTACGATGACAGTTTCATTATGAGTTTATATATTTTGATGTACCGAAGTTTGTTCGGAGTCCCGGATATGATCACAGACATGACAAGGAGTCTCGAAATGGTCAAGACATAAAGATTGATATATTGGACGGCTATATTCAGACACCCGAAGTGTTCCGGGTGATTTCGGAGAAAACTGGAGTGCCGGAGGGTTACCGGAACCCCCCCGGGAGAAGTAATGGGCCTTATGGGCCCTAGTGGAGAGAGAGAGGGGCGGCCAGGGTGGGCCGCGCGCCCCCTCCCCCTCGGGTCCGAATTGGACTAGGAGAGGGGGGCGGCGCCCCCCTTTCCTTCTCCCTCTCCCCCTTCCTTTCCCCCTCCTAGTAGGAGTAGGAAAGAGGGGAGTCCTACTCCTACTAGGAGGAGGACTCCTCCTCCTTGGCGCGCCCAAGGGCCGGCCGGCCTCCCCCTTGATCCTTTATATACGGGGGCAGGGGGCACCTCTAGACACACAAGTTGATCCTCGTGATCGTTTTCTTAGCCGTGTGCGGTGCCCCCTTCCACCATACTCCTCGATAATATTGTAGCGGTGCTTAGGTGAAGCCCTGCGACGGTAGAACATCAAGATCGTCACCACGCCGTCGTGCTGACGGAACTCTTCCCCGACACTTTGCTGGATCGGAGTCCGGGGATCGTCATCGAGCTGAACGTGTGCTAAAACTCGGAGGTGTCGTAGTTTCCGTGCTTGATCGGTCGGGCCGTGAAGACGTACGACTACATCAACCGCGTTGTCATAACGCTTCCGCTGTCGTTCTACGAGGGTACATAGACAACACTCTCCCCTCTCGTTGCTATGCATCACCATGATCTTGCGTGTGCGTAGGAAATTTTTTGAAATTACTAAGTTCCCCAACAAAGATATACATGACCAGGATCGTATGTCTGCATGGAGTTCCAAGGAGCATTGTATCGGATAGAGGAACCCAGTTTACTTCAAAGTTCTGGAATCAGTTGCATGAGACTTTGGGAACCAGACTAGAGTTTAGCACAGCTTTCCACCCGCAGACAGATGGACAGACTGAGAGAGTCAACCAGATCTTGGAGGTTATGCTAAGAGCTTGTGCGCTAGATTACGGATCTAGTTGGGACGAGAATTTGCCGTATGCATAATTCTCTTACAACAACAGCTATCAATCCAGTTTGAAGATGGCCCCTTTCGAAGCCTTGTACGGAAGGAGGTGCAGGACCCCATTGTCCTGGGATGAAGTTGGAGATCGCCAGTTGTTTGGACCGGATCTGATAAAGGAATCTGAACAAAAAGTGAAATTAATTCGCGATAGGCTGAAGGTATCTCAATCCAGGCAGAAGAGTTATGCAGATTCTAAACGCAAGGAGACAGTTTACAAAGTCGGAGACCGAGTCTATCTTCGAGTATCACCACTTCGAGGAGTTAAGCGCTTTGGAGTTAAGGGAAAGTTAGCGCCACGTTTTGTAGGCCCATACAAAGTGTTGAAACGTATGGGAGAAGTAGCCTACAAGTTGGAATTACCCGAAGGACTGTCAGGAGTTCACGACGTGTTTCATGTATCCCAGTTGAAGAAGTGCCACTCAGAGATGGCTAACATACCGCTGAGAGATACGGTACCACTGGAAGCAATTCAGTTGGACAGTGATTTGACCTATGAGGAGAAACCAGTTAAGATTCTAGAGTATGCCAGTCGAGTCACCCGCAGCAAGGTTATCAAGTTTTGCAAGGTTCAATGGAGCCACCACACGGAGGATGAAGCCACCTGGGAACGAGAGGAAGAATTGCTGAAGGACCCGAATCTCGAGGGCGAGATTCATCTTAAGGGGGGTAGGTTTGTAACATCCCAAATTTTCAATTTGGAATGTTATACACTAGATCATCGTTGCATATCATATTTATTGCATTTTGGTTGATCCTAGAAATTTTTCGCAACTCAAGGACCCTCGGAGAGAGTTGGGGATTTCGTTATTTTCATATTCTCAAATTTTGAAAATAGGATGATTTGATTTTATTTATTTTATCTTCAATAATTCTATTGCAAAAATATGAGAGAGGGAATAAAATGACTTTCCCAAAATAAAGAAATATTGAGGATTTAATAAAAAAAGTCAAATAAGATTTTATTTGGTTTTATTTGCTATTTTATTTGAATTTAGGAAAAATGCGTGTTTTTCAAAATTGCATTTAGGCCCCAAATAAATGTTCATCCTGTGCGGCTTGATTTTAGAAGCCGGAGAAAATTTATTTTGGGATTTTTGGAGTCCGTTTAGTATTTCTTTCGTTACTTTTTTTGCGCGGAATTATTAAAAAAACGTCCGAACCGACCTACGGGTCGTGCTAGGCCCGGACTCCCCGGACCCAGTCTTTATAAACCGCCGGCCCTCCCGGGCCGAAACCCTAGCCGCCAGCGCCCGACCCCACCGCCGACCCCGCCGACGCCGCCGCCGCCCACCGCCGCCGCCCCGCCCGACGTCGCCGCCCCGCCGGACCCCGCCACCGCCGCCTCGCCGGACCCCGCCGCCGCCATCCCGCCGCCCGAGGTTTACCTCGACCCCGCCACTGGTTTTCCCTGAAAAACCGTTCGATTTTCGTCGGTTTTTTTTAGATCCATTTTTTATTAGAACGGTTTTTTTACGGTTTAGGCTAATTAGCGAGCGTTCGCTCGTTCGTTCATTTTAACGAACGTGTTCGTCGTTTAGATCCAGTTAACGAACATTCGTTTGTTAGACTGTTCGTCGTTTTTCTTTTTCTCGGATTAAATCCGCGATTTTCTGATCGCGATTTCTGATCCGGTTTTTGTTTTAGTATAACTTCCCGCTCGTTTATCGGAATCAGGCGATTCAAGCACCTGGAGTTTCGTCTAGAAACCCTCTTTCCGTTTAACCAACTTAAACAAGTGTTTGCTTCTGTAAAAATTGCCTTAGATCCAGAATAATAAACGAAGCCTGTTTCTTTTGCCGTTTGTCTTTTGTTGCTTCGTTCGATTTTGATTCTTTTTGTCAACCGGAGTTCTTAAGTTGAACTTTCTGGTTAGATCTCTTATTTGAGTTTTACCTGTGCATTAGTTGAGTACTTATTGTATGCTTGTTTTTTGCGATAGAGTACCCGGAGTGCGCCGCTTGCTACTTCAAATCGTTAGGTTTTCCGGATCATCAGCAAGGCAAGTAACACTTTGATCATACCTTCTACTACCCAGTTTTATTGCATTAGATCAATCCTTACACGTTGCATGATTAGGATCTAATTAAATTGTGGGTTTGGGAAGTAGTTGAGTTAGTACCTATTACCTGTTTATTATCAAACCTTTGGGAGTTACTTTTATGTTTGCTTATTATTGCTATGCTATGCTAGTAGACATGGATTGGGTGAGTGATATCCATGATAGATGTGAGATTTTTAAATCAATGGTTTATCTAAGGTGGCAACTTAAATACACATCTGGGTGGATTGAGGTACCTGGGTATTCCAGGATTGCCTGTTTTCTTTTGGACCGCCACCCAGGCTCAAAGGGATCATGAGATTATTCATGCTAGAAACTTCCGTGTGCAGCCACAACCTATTATGGGCTCTAGCATAGTTGACTAAGTCGTGCGAACTCTTAAAGTGGTAGACTAGCAGATGTAGGGGATGTAGGTGGTACGGTCTACCCATCGTAAGGTGCTAGCGCTTCTGAAAGACTATGTCTCGGTCATCCGTTTCTCAAACACCATGTAGTGCGAGATATCCAACGGAGGAGATCGAGTCTTGTGGGGAAAAGTGCGCAAACCTCTGCAGAGTGTATAAACTAATCATGGTTAGCCGTGTCCCCGGTTATGGACATCTTGAGTATCTAGTACCTGGATTATCATGTGAATCTCAGCATGTTACTATAAAATTTAATTTGATGGCTTTTTTAATGATGTTACTTAATTGGGATTGAGAATGCTGTCAACCATTCTCAATGTTCAACAACCACCATAATAGTTAAATAAATTTATTCCTTTGCAGTAGGGAAAAATTGGCTTTATGCAAAACTGTAACCATAGAGCTTACCACTAGCCAAATATGCATATAGTATAGCTGTTTCATTCCATTATTCTCTATGTGTTACATTGCCAGCATATTCCATGTGCTGACCCGTTTTCGGGCTGCAACGTTAATGTTGCAGACTTTTCAGACGATGATTAAGGAGTTTTAGGTCGTGGTTCTATACTCAGTGATGCCGTTGGAGTTGATGGACTCACTTATCTTCCAAGCCTTCCGCTGTTATCATTATTAGATGGCCTTAAGCCACATTTATTGTAATAAGATCTCTATTGAGACACTCGATGTACTAAGTGTGTGATTGCTACTCTGTTATAAATCCTTCAAGTATTGTGTGGTGTCAGCATTACTGATCCAGGGATGACACCGGAGCACAGAGATTGGACCGTTTGAGGTCTGGTCGCTACACAGCAAAGATGATATGCTTCAGATGCGACGGAGATAATGGAGCACCCATCAATAGATTCTTGTCACCAGTCATGTGGTTTGTACATCCACTATCAAGGACCCACTCAGTGGCTTTGGGTTGATCATCCTGCAGATGAATTAGTGCAGCTTACAAACTCATATACTTCATCAGTGAAGAATATGACATCAATTCATCAGATCAATTTCATCAAGTAAAAGAACTGATAAAGCAATATGAGGACGTGAGAAAAGAAAGTTCATTTCTTCATGATTAGCCTGCGTCCTATCAGGCATGCTCAGGTCTCCAGCAAATTCTTCAGACGATTACGTGCGTCTGGAGACCTGACCCTGCAGAAGAGATTAGTTCTTTTTCTTCACCACCCACATCTGAAGGGTTGGCAAAGAGTTCATCATTCTGCGAGCTCCATACGAGAAGGATGGCATAGAAGCCAATCCATTTTGTTTCACATAAGATGGGTTATAGTAAGCATATGAGGACTTATGGACATAATGATTTGAAGAATAATGCACATATCCATAATCCTTAGATCTTCCCTGCGAAAAAGACGGGTTAGCATGATGATGTTCATATGAGGAATTTGATCCATATGAGGAATTTGGTCCGTATGAGGAATTTGATCTGGGGTTCCTATTCTTCACAGGTGGCGTCATGATGACATTCACCTGAAGATTTTCAAGGCATCTTTTGGGAACCCAGATTTTCTGCATAGGGGAGCCGTTCTTGCAGTTAGTGCCAACATTTCTAGCAAATACTTCACTATTCTGATTTTTGAATAGCTTATAGTTGGAGTCAATTGACTCATCATCAGAATGAGGAGATTCACATGCAAATCCAGATAAGTTAGATGGATCAACTGGAGGTCCCTTTGCAGCAACCCATGTAGTTTTGGGGTACTGCTCAGGCTTCCAATATGTACCATCAGCATTGAGTTTCTTCTCAAAGGCGATACCCTCTTTCCTAGGGTTCCTGTTGAGGATCTGCTTTTTAAGCACATCACAAAGAGCATGATGCCCTTTGAGGCTTTTGTACATGCCTGTCGTGTACAATTCCTTCAGCCCTGCATTGTCAGTGATACTAGCAATGTCCTCAGATGAGGAATTAGTGATGGCAGAGGCATGTGAAGAATTTGAAACATTAGCAGCATTTGAACATTCAGGTGAAGAATTAGCAGATTCACGTTCAATGCACTTCAAGCATGGAGGAACAAATTCTTCCTGAGATGCGCTGATTTGTTGAGCAAGTAATGAATCGCGCTCCTTCTGAAGATCTTCATAACTCACTCTTAGCTTCTCAAGGTCTTTCTTTCTTTGAAGAAATTCATAAGAAAGCTTCTCATGATCCGATAAGAGAGTGTTATGATGACTTTGAAGTTTGTCAAGCTTGGACTGAAGTCTCTGAAGATTTTCAGTCAAAGTTTCAGTGCGATCCATTTCTTCACCCAACATATCATCACTTTTATTTAGCATGTTTTGAACCTTTTCTAAAGCCCTTTGTTGTTTTATAGCAATCTTAGCAAGTTTAGAATAGTTGGGCTTAAGGTTTTCATCAGATTCATTCTCACTTGATTCAAAGGAGGTATATTTGAGTACCTTGGCACCCTTTGCCATGAAGCAATAGGTGGGAGCGTAGTCATCATCGCCTTCATCAGCCTTGTTGGTGAGGTCATTTTCTTCAGTGTTGAAGATAGACTTGCTGACGAATGCAGTAGCGAGAGCTAGGCTCGCCACTCCGGATTTAGACTCCTCAGATGACTCCTCTTCCTCATTTTCTTCATATTCAGCCTTAGAGTCCATTTCCTTGCCAATGAATGCCATGGCCTTCTTGGAGCTGCTCTTCTTGTGATATGAAGGCTTTGAGGATTTTGATGATGAGGATTTTGTGGATTTCTTCTTTTTCTTTGCATCATCAGAACTGTAATCCTTGTATTTCTTCTTCTTTGATTCCTTTTCCCACTGAGGACAATCTTGAATGAAATGTCCAGGTTTTTTGCACTTGTGACAGAGCCTCTTCTTGTAGTCACTGGATGAGGAATCATTGCTCCTTGAGGATCTTCCAAGGCGACCACGTCTTGAGAACTTTTGGAACTTCTTCAAGAGCAGAGCCAGATCATGGCTCAGTTCTTCAGGATCACCAAGGCTGCTACCAGAGTCTTCATCTTCGGACTCGGATACTGCCTTGGCCTTCAGTGCACGTGTTCTGCCATAGCTTGAACCATAGAGATCTCTCTTTTCAGCAAGTTGGAACTCATGAGTATTTAGCCTCTCGAGAATATCAGCAGGATCAAGTGACTTGTAATCAGCATGTTCTTGTATCATCAATGCCAGAGTGTCAAATGAGGAATCAAGCGATCTCAGCAATTTCTTCACCACCTCATGGTCGGTGATGTCAGTGGCACCAAGTGCTTGAAGCTCATTTGAGATGTCAGTGAGGCGATCGAAGGTTTGTTGAACATTTTCATTGTCGAGTCTTTTGAAGCGGTTGAAGAGATTGCGAAGAACATCAACTCGAGAGTCACGCTGAGTTGAGACTCCTTCATTCACTTTGGACAACCTGTCCCAGATAAGCTTTGCTGTTTCCAAAGCACTCACTCTGCCATACTGTCCTTTGCTCAGATGGCCACATATGATATTCTTCGCTTGAGAGTCGAGTTGCTTGAATCTCTTCACATCGGCAGCATTCAGAGAAGGTGTGACTGAGGGAACACCATTTTCTACAACATACCAGAGATCGTTATCAATTGCTTCAAGATGCATTCGCATCTTATTCTTCCAGTAGGGGTAGTCCGTCCCATCGAAGGTAGGACACCCAGCAGAGACCTTGATCATACCTGCGGTCGACATAACTAAAACTCCAGGCGGTTAAACCAAAATCACACAGAACAAGAGAGTACCTTGCTCTGATACCAATTGAAAGTGCGTTATATCGACTAGAGGGGGGTGAATAGGTGATTTTTATGAAATTCTTCACTTAGGAATTTGTTGGTGAGGAAATTCCTTAGCGAAGAACTACTAGCAGCGGAATAAGTACTCAAAAGTAAACATAACAGAATACAAGCATAGTCATCATGATGAAATGAAGACAGGCACAGAGTACAGGAAGCGTAATCACAGGATAACACAGGATGAAGACAAACAGACTGAAGAAATTGAACTGAGGAAATTGAGAAAGTCTTCAGTCAAAGTCTTCAAACACATATATGAACAAACATACAGCACAGTTATGAGGAAATGAAAGAGTTGAGGAAATAAAACTAGTAAGCTCGGTGAAGACAATGATTTGGTAGACCAGTTCCAACTGCTGTCTCAGTTGTACGTCTGGTTGGAGCGGCTGAGTATTTAAACTCGAGGACACACAGTCCCAGACACCCAGTCAAGGACACTTAGTCCAAGACACCCAGTCCTCACCGTATTCTCCTTGAACTAAGGTCACACAGACCTCGTCCAATCACTCGTGGTAAGTCTTCAGGCGACTTCCAAACCTTCACAAACTTGGTCACTTGGCGATCCACTATTCCTCTTGGATGCTCTAGACCATGATGCCTAACCGTCTGGAAGAAGCACAGTCTTCAAAGGTAACAAGCGTCGGATCCACTCAGGATCAATCTCTTCAGTGATGCTCAATCACTTGGGGTTTGTAGGTGTTTGGGTTTTGGGTTTTTGGTTTTTCCTCACTTGATGATTTTCGCTAAAAGTCCTCGGAGGATGGGTTGCTCTCAAATGACAAGTGTCAGTTTCTCTCGGAGCAGCCAACCAGCTAGTGGTTGTAGGGGGCAGCTATTTATAGCCTAGGGAGCAGCCCGACATGATAAGACATAAATGCCCTTCAATGATATGACCGTTAGGTGGATAGATATTTTGGGATAGCTGGCGCATAGCACAGCAACGGTCGGAATTTTGAGTAGCAAAATCCTCAGGGCTATCATGTTCCTCACTGTGTAGGCAATCCGCACTGGCGAATTCCTAACTCCTCAGTCAGGACAAATTCCTCAAAGACCAGAAGAACTTCGTCTCTGTCACTGAAGAAATTGACTGAATTGTATGAGATTTCCAATGGCTTCACTCGAAGGGATTGGTAGGTGTAGGATTTGAGTTGAGCATCACATGGAAATTTTTCCTTAGTATTTCCTCGACCCCCTTTAATAGTACGGTGTTTCCTATGACTCAAGAAAGAGAAAAACAAAAGTATGAAAACGAAAGTCTTCAAGCTTCATATTTCTCGCATGAATATCAAGTCTTCACGGACACACCAATTTCTTCACTTTCAAAGTCTTCATGAAAGTCTTCAGAAATACCAAAATCTTCAGTCGAAGATATTCATTTTTAGGGGTTGACTTTTCCTGTAAATATCAAACTCCTCATAGACTTATAGACCTGTGTACACTCACACACGCATTAGTCCCTTAACCTATAAGTCTTCAATACACCAAAATCACTAAGGGGCACTAGATGCACTTACACCATCGTCTTTCAGCTTGGTTTTCTCTATGAACGCGTTGAAGTTGAGGGCAACATTAGCGTGGGCCATTGGATCTACAAGACATATTGTAAAGACAATTTTAGACTAAGTTCATGATAATTAAGTTCATCTAATCAAATTATTTAATGAACTCCCACTCAGATAGACACCCCTCTCGTCGTCTAAGTGATACATGATCCAAATCGAATAGGTCATGTCCGATCATCACGTGATACGGACTAGTCATCAATGGTGAATATCTCCATGTTGATCGCATCTACTATACGACTCATGTTCGACCTTTCGGTCTCTCGTGCTCCGAGGCCATGTCTGTTCATGCTAGGCTCGTCAAGTCGACCTAAGTATTTCGCATGTGTAAATCTGGCTTACACCCGTTGTATGCGAATGTTAGAATCTATCACACCCGGTCATCACGTGGTGCTTCGAAACAATGAACCTTCGCAATGGTGCACACTCAGGGGGAACACATTTCTTGAAATTTTAGTGAGGGGTCATCTTATTTATGCTACCGTCATTCTAAGCAAATAAGAAATAAACATGATAAACATCACATGCAAATCATAAAGTGACATGATATGGCCAATATCATCTTGCACCTTTGATCTCCATCTTCGAGGAGTGGCATGATCACCATCATCACCGGCATGACACCATGGTCTCCATCATCGTGTCTTCATGAAGTTGTCTCACAAACTATTACTTCTACTACTATGGCTAACGGTTAGCAATAAAGTAAAGTAATTACATGGCGTTTTATTGACTCGCGGGTCATACAATAAATTAAGACAACTCCTATGGCTCCTGCCGGTTGTCATACTCGTCGACATGCAAGTCGTGATTCCTATTACAAGAACATGATCAATCTCATACATCACATATATAATTCATCACATCATTTTGGCCATATCACATCACATAGCATACCCTGCAAAAACAAGTTAGACGTCCTCTAATTGTTGTTGCATGTTTTACGTGTCTGCTATG
Source organism: Triticum urartu (assembly GCF_056163025.1). Taxonomy (NCBI): domain Eukaryota; kingdom Viridiplantae; phylum Streptophyta; class Magnoliopsida; order Poales; family Poaceae; genus Triticum; species Triticum urartu. The sequence goes on along the minus strand of NC_141873.1, from coordinate 479,746,783 downwards.
GGTTTCTAGCAAGAACGTTTCTGACCTACGCAAAAGCCACAACAGTGATATGCCAATTTCTATTTACCCTTCATAAGGACCCTCTTCATCGAATCCGATCTGACTAAAGTGGGAGAGACAGACACCCGCTAGCCACCTTATGCAACAAGTGCATGTCAGTCGGTGGAACCTGTCTCACGTAAGCGTACGTGTAAGGTCGGTCCGGGCCGCTTCATCCCACAATGCCACTGAATCAAGATAGGACTAGTAACAACAAGCAAATTGACCAAATCATCGCCCATAACTACTTGTGTTCTACTCGTGTATAGATTCTACAGATAGACCTAGCTCATGATGCCACTGTTGGGGAACGTAGTAATAATTAAAAAAATTCCTACGTGTCATCAAGATCAATCTAGGAGATGCTAGCAATGAGAGAGAGGGAGTGCATCTTCATACCCTTGATGATCGCTAAGCGGAAGCGTTACAATAACGCAGTTTATGAAGTCGTACTCGTGGCAATTCAAATCGCAGAAGATCCGATCCAAGCGTCGAACGGACGACATCTCCGCGTTCAACACACGTACAGCCCGGGAACGTCTCCTCCTTCTTGATCCAGCAAGGGGAGAGGAGAAGTTGAGGGAGAACTCCGGCAGCACGACGGCGTGGTGGTGGAGCTCGTGGTTTTCTGACAGAGCTTCGCCAAGCTCAACGGAGTAGGAGGAGTTGGAGGAGGGGAGGGCTGCGCCAGGGGAAGGGTGCGGCTACCCTCCCACCCCCTCACTATATATAGGGGGAGGGGAGAGGGGCCCGCCCCCCTTAGATGCATCTAGAGGGGGGCGGCGGCCAAGGGGGGAGACTTGCCCCCAAGAAGGTGGGAGGCACCCCACCCCTCAGGGTTTCCAACCCTAGGCACTTGGGCCCTTTGGGGGCACACTGGGCTGGTCCCCACCCATATTCAGACCACTAAGCCCTCCGGGGCAGGTGGCCCTACCTGATGGACCCCCGGACACCTTTCGGTGGTCCCGGTACAATACCGATAACCCCCGAAACCTTCCGATGACTGGAACTGGACTCCCATATATAAATCTTCACCTCTGGACCATTCCGGAACTCCTCGTGATGTCCGGGATCTCATCCGGGACTCCGAAAAACTTTCGGTAACCACATACAATTCCCATTACAACTCTAGCGTCACCGAACCTTAAGTGTGTAGACCCTACGGGTTCGGGAACCATGCAGACATGACCGAAACACCTCTCCGGCCAATAACCAATAGTGGGATCTGGATAACCATATTGGCTCCCACATGTTCCATGATGATCTCATCGGATGAACCATGATGTCGGGGATTCAATCAACCCCGTAAACAATTCCCTTTGTCCATCGCTATGTTACTTGCCCGAGATTCGATCGTCGGTATCCCCATACCTTGTTCAATCTCGTCAACGGCAAGTTTCTTTACTCATTCCGTAACACATGATCCCATGACTAACTCCTTAGTCACATTGAACTCATTATGATCAAGCATTACCGAGTGGGCCCAAAGATACCTCTCCATCATACGCAGTGATAAATCCCAGTCTCAATTCATGCCAACCCAACAGACACTTTCGGAGATACCTGTAGTGCACCTTTATGGTCACCCAGTTACGTTGTGATGTTTGATACACCCAAAGCATTCCTACGGCATCCAGGAGTTGCACAATCTCATGGTCTAAGGAAATGATACTTGACATTAGAAAAGCTCTAGCAAACGAGCTACATGATCTTGTGTTTTGCTTAGGATTGGGTCTTGTCCATCACATCATTCTCCTAATAATGTGATCCTGTTATCAATGACATCCAATGTCCATGGTCAGGAAACCACAACCATCTATTGATCAACGAGCTAGTCAACTAGAGGCTCACTAGGGACATGTTGTGGTCTATGCATTCACACATGTATTGCGGTTTCCGGTTAATACAATTATAGCATGAACAATAGACAATTATCATGAACAAGGAAATATAATAATAACCATTTTATTATTGCCTCTAGGACATATTTCCAACATAAGGAACCAGGGGCGCAAATGTAAAAATCCCTAAAATAAAACAAAGTATTGGTGTGGAATTGAACTGAGAAGTGGAGCTAGCTTGGGCACGCCAAAGAATCGGCGTCCATCCACACGGATAGCGACCACTCAGTCAAAGACCAATTTTTTGGCATGGCGACTTTGGGATCCAATCCAAACTGCCCCCATATGTATATAAATTATTCAATACAGTGTTGGAAATATGCCCTAGAGGCAATAATAAATTGATTATTATTATATTTCCTTGTTCATGATAATCGTTTATTATCCATGCTAGAATTGTATTGATAGGAAACTCAGATACATGTGTGGATACATAGACAACACCATGTCCCTAGTAAGCCTCTAGTTGACTAGCTCGTTAATCAATAGATGGTTACGGTTTCCTGACCATGGACATTGGATGTCGTTGATAACGGGATCACATCATTAGGAGAATGATGTGATGGGCAAGACCCAATCCTAAGCCTAGCACAAGATCATGTAGTTCGTATGCTAAAGCTTTTCTAATGTCAAGTATCATTTCCTTAGACCATGAGATTGTGCAACTCCCGGATACCGTAGGAGTGCTTTGGGTGTGCCAAACGTCACAACGTAACTGGGTGGCTATAAAGGTACATTACAGGTATCTCCGAAAGTGTCTGTTGGGTTGGCACGAATCGAGACTGGGATTTGTCACTCCGTGTAAACGGAGAGGTATCTCTGGGCCCACTCGGTAGGACATCATCATAATGTGCACAATGTGATCAAGGAGTTGATCACGGGATGATGTGTTACGGAACGAGTAAAGAGACTTGCCGGTAACGAGATTGAACAAGGTATCGGGATACTGATGATCGAATCTCGGGCAAGTAACATACCGATAGACAAAGGGAATTGTATACGGGATTGATTAAGTCCTTGACATCGTGGTTCATCCGATGAGATCATCGGGGAACATGTGGGAGCCAACATGGGTATCCAGATCCCGCTGTTGGTTATTGACCGGAGAGTCATCTCGGTCATGTCTGCATGTCTCCCGAACCCGTAGGGTCTACACACTTAAGGTTCGGTGACGCTAGGGTTATAGAGATATTAGTATGCGGTAACCCGAAAGTTGTTCGGAGTCCCGGATGAGATCCCGGACGTCATGAGGAGTTCCGGAATGGTCCGGAGGTAAAGAATTATATATAGGAAGTGTTGTTTCGGCCATCGGGACAAGTTTCGGGGTCACCGGTATTGTACCGGGACCACCGGAAGGGTCCCGGGGGTCCACCGGGTGGGGCCACCTGCCCCGGGGGGCCACATGGGCTGTAGGGGGTGTGCCTTGGCCTATATGGGGCAAGGGCACCCGCCCTAAGAGGCCCATGCGCCAAGAGAAGAGGGAAAAGGAAGAGTCCTAAAGGGGGAAGGCACCTCCGAGGTGCCTTGGGGAGAAATCAAGAAGGAGCATCAATTGTTGATGGTTGGTGAAACCACTAGTTTCAAGAAGGGCAAGGGCAAGAAGGGATACTTCATGAAACGGCAATTCAGCTGCTGCTCTAATGAAGAAACCCAAAGTTGAACCCAAACCCGAGACTAAGTGCTTCTGTAATAAGGGGAACAACCACTGGAGCAGAATTACCCTAGATACTTGGTAGATGAGAAGGCTGGCAAGGTCGGTAGAAGTATATTGGATATACATTGTGTTAATGTGTACTTTACTAGTACTCCTAGTAGCACTAGGGTATTAGATACCGGTTCGGTTACTAAGTGTTAGTAACTCGAAATAAAAGCTACGGAATAAACGGAGACTAGCTAAAAGGTGAGATGACGATATGGGTTGGAAGTATTTCCAGGGTTGATCAAATATCGTACGCTCCCTCTACCATCAAGATTGGTGTTTGCGTTGAGCATAGACATGATTGGATTATGTCTATCGCAATACGGTTATTCATTTAAAGAGAATAATGGTTACTCTGTTTATTTGAATAATACCTTCAATGGTCTTGCACCTAAAATGAATGGTTCATTGAATCTCGATCGTAGTGATACACATGTTCATGCCAAAAGATAGTAATGATAGTACCACCTACTTGTGGCACTGCCACGTAAGTCATATCGGTATAAAACGCATGAAGAAGCTCCATGTTGATGGATCTTTGGGCTCACTTGTTTTGAAAGGTTTGAGACATGCGAACCATTTCTATTGGTGTATATGCATGAAGAAACTCCATGCAAATCGACCGTTTGGACTCACTTGATTTTGAATCACTTGAGACATGCAAATCATACCACATGGGCAAGATGACTGAAAGCCTCGTTTTCAGTAAAATGGAACTAGAAAGCAACTTGTTGGAAGTAATACATTTTGATGTGTGCAATCCAATGAGTGCTGAGGCATGTAGTGGATATCGTTATGTTCTTACTTCACAGATGATTTGAGTAGATGTTGAGTATATTTACTTGATGAATCATGAGTCTGAATTATTGAAAGGTTCAAGTAATTTCAGGGTGAAGTTAAAAGATCGTCGTGACAAGAGGATAAAAGATCTATGATATGATCATAGAGATAAATATCTGAATTATGAGTTTGGCACAGAATTAAGACATTGTGGAAATTGTTTCACAACTAATACAGCCTGGAACACCATAGTGTGATGGTGTGTCCGAACATCATAACTGCACCCTATTGGATATGATGCATACCATGACGTCTCTTATCGAATTACCACGATAGTTTATGGGTTAGGCATTAAAGACAACCACCTTCACTTTAAATAGGGCACCACGTAATTCCGATGAGATGACACCATATGAACTATGGTTTAGAGAAACCTAAGCTGTCATTTCTTAGAAGTTTGGGGCTGCGACGCTTATGTGAAAAAGTTTCAGGCTGATAAGCTCGAACCCAAAGCGGATAAATGCATCTTCATAGGACACCCAAAACAGTTTGGTATACCTCCTGTCTCAGATCCGAAAGCAATAAGGGATTGTTTCTAGAATCGGGTCCTTTCTCGAGGAAAAGTTTCTCTCGAAAGAATTGAGTGGGAGGATGGTGGAGACTTGATGAGGTTATTGAACCGTCTCTTCAACTAGTGTGTGACAGGGCACAGGGAGTTGTTCCTGTGGCACCTACACCAATTGAAGTGGAAGCTTATGATAGTGATCATGAAACTTCAGATCAAGTCACTACCAAACCTCGTGGGATGACAAGGATGCATACTACTTCAGAGTGGTACGTAATCCTGTCTTGGAAGTCATGTTGCTAGACAACAATGAACCTACGAGCTATGGAGAAGCGATGGTGGGCCCGGATTCTGATAAATGGCTCGAGGCCATAAAATCCGAGATAGGATCCATGTATGAAAACAAAGTATAGACTTTGGAAGAACTACTTGATGGTCGTAAGGCTGTTAGGTACATATGGATTTTAAAAGGAAGACGGACAATGATGGTAAGTATCACCATTAAGAAAGCTCGACTTGTCATTAAGATGTTTTCCGACAAGTTCAAGGAGTTGACTGCAATGAGACTTTCTCACTCGTAGCGATGCTAAGAGTCTGTTGGAATTATATTAGCGATTACTGCATTATTTATGAAATCTTGCAGATAGGATGTCAAAACATTGTTTCCTTGACGATTTTCTTGAGGAAAGGTTGTATGTGATACAACCGGAAGGTTTTGTCAATCCTGAAAGATGCTAATAAGTATGCAAAGCTCCAGCAATCCTTCTGAGGACTGGAGTAAGCATCTCGGAGTTGGAATGTATGCTTTGATGAGATGATCAAAGATTTTGGGTGTATACAAAGTTTATGAGAAACTTGTATTTCCAAAGAAGTGAGTGGGAGCACTATAGAATTTCTGATGAGTATATGTTGTTGACATATTATGGATCAGAAATGACGTAGAATTTTTGGAAAGCATATAGGGTTATTTGGAAAGTGTTTTTCAATGGAAAGCCTGGATTAAGCTACTTGAACATTGAGCATCAAGATCTATAAGGATAGATCAAAACGCTTAATGGTACTTTCAAATGAGCACATACCTTGACATGATCTTGAAGGTGTTCAAGATGGATCAGTCAAAGAAGGAGTTCTTGCCTGAGTTGTAAGGTATGAAGTTAAGACTTAAAGCTCGACCACGGCAGAAGAAAGAGGAAGGACGAAGGTCGTCCCCTATGCTTTTGTCATAGGCTCTATACGGTATGCCATGCTGAGTACCGCACCTGATGTGTGCCTTGCCACATATCTGGCAAGAGGGTACAAAGGTAATCTAGGAGTAGATCACCAGATAGCGGTCTAAATTATCCTTAGAGGAATAAGGATATGTTTCTCGGTTATGGAGGTGATAAAGAGTTCGACGTAAAGAGTTACGTCGATGCAAGCTTAACACCTATCCGGATAGCTCTGAGTAGAGATACCGGATACGTATAATGGAGCAACAATTTAGAATAGCTCCAAGTAGAACAGTTATTTGAAATGGCTCCAAATATAGCGTAGTAGCTGCATCTACAAGATGACATAGAGATTTGCGAAGTACATACGGATCTGAAAGATTCAGACCCGTTGACTATAACATCTCTCACAAGCATAACATGATCAAACCCAGAACTCATCGAGTGTTAATCACATGGTAATGTGAACTAGATTATTGACTCTAGTAAACTCTTTGGGTGTTAGTCACATGTGGATGTGACCTTGAGTGTTAATCACATGGCGATGTGAACTAGATTATTGACTCTAGTGCAAGTGGGAGACTGTTGGAAATATGCCCTAGAGGCAATAATAAATTGATTATTATTATATTTCCTTGTTCATGATAATCTTTTATTATCCATGCTAGAATTGTATTGATAGGAAACTCAGATACATGTGTGGATACATAGACAACACCATGTCCCTAGTAAGCCTCTAGTTGACTAGCTCGTTAATCAATAGATGGTTACGGTTTCCTGACCATGGACATTGGATGTCATTGATAACGGGATCACATCATTAGGAGAATGATGTGATGGGCAAGACCCAATCCTAAGCCTAGCACAAGATCATGTAGTTCGTATGCTAAAGCTTTTCTAATGTCAAGTATCATTTCCTTAGACCATGAGATTGTGCAACTCCCGGATACCGTAGGAGTGCTTTGGGTGTGCCAAACGTCACAACGTAACTGGGTGGCTATAAAGGTACATTACAGGTATCTCCGAAAGTGTCTGTTGGGTTGGCACGAATCGACACTGGGATTTGTCACTCCGTGTAAACGAAGAGGTATCTCTGGGCCCACTCGGTAGGACATCATCATAATGTGCACAGTGTGATCAAGGAGTTGATCACGGGATGATGTGTTACGGAACGAGTAAAGAGACTTGCCGGTAACGAGATTGAACAAGGTATCGGGATACTGATGATCGAATCTCGGGCAAGTAACATACCCATAGACAAAGGGAATTGTATACGGGATTGATTAAGTCCTTGACATCGTGGTTCATCTGATGAGATCATCGTGGAACATGTGGGAGCCAACATGGGTATCCAGATCCCGCTGTTGGTTATTGACCGGAGAGTCATCTCGGTCATGTCTGCATGTCTCCCGAACCCGTAGGGTCTACACACTTAAGGTTCGGTGACGCTAGGGTTATAGAGATATTAGTATGCGGTAACCCGAAAGTTGTTCGGAGTCCCGGATGAGATCCCGGACGTCACGAGGAGTTCCGGAATGGTCCGGAGGTAAAGAATTATATATAGGAAGTGTTGTTTCGGCCATCGGGACAAGTTTCGGGGTCACCGGTATTGTACCGGGACCACCGGAAGGGTCCCAGGGGTCCACCGGGTGGGGCCACCTGCCCCGGGGGGCCACATGGGCTGTAGGGGGTGTGCCTTGGCCTATATGGGGCAAGGGCACCAGCCCCAAGAGGCCCATGCGCCAAGAGAAGAGGGAAAAGGAAGAGTCCTAAAGGGGGAAGGCACCTCCGAGGTGCCTTGGGGAGGAGGGACTCCTCCCTGGCCGCACCCTTCCTTGGAGGAAGGGCCAAGGCTGCGCCCCCCCCCCCCCCTCTCCCTTGGCCCTATATATAGTGGGGGGAAGGGAGGGCAACCACACCCTAAGCCCTGGCGCCTCCCTCTCCCTCCCATGACACATCTCCCTCCTCCCGCAGCGCTTGGCGAAGCCCTGTTGGAATCCCGCTACTTCCACCACCACGCCGTCGTGCTGCTGGATATCCATCAACCTCTCCTCCCCCCTTGCTGGATCAAGAAGGAGGAGACGTCGCTGCTCCGTACGTGTGTTGAACGCGGAGGTGCCGTCCGTTCGGCGCTAGGATCATCGGTGATTTGGATCACGACGAGTACGACTCCATCAACCCCATTCTCTTGAACGCTTCCGCGCGCGATCTACAAGGGTATGTAGATCCACTCCTCCCTCGTTGCTAGATGACTCCATAGATTGATCTTGGTGACACGTAGGAAAATTTTGAATTTATGCTACGTTCCCCAGCATAAAGAACTCATATGAATCACATATATAGATCTGGTCATAAAGTGACAATTCATCACTCCATAAAAGATTGCATTTGCAGGGTGGGATATAAAGGCATCCAAAGAAAGAGGTCGTGGATGAGCCGCCTCTAGGGCCCATGCTGGGACCCCCTGGCCGCGTGGCTCCCCATGTGGGGTTAGGTGCCTTTGAAAGCTTCCTGATGAAAAAGAATTTCTGGATTTTTTAGGGATTTTTTGGGCTTCATAAAACTAATTTTCCTGAAAAGTAAAAAAACATGAGAAAACAATAGCTAGCACTGGCAACTAAATTAATAGGTTAGTTTAGAAAAATAATAGAATTTGATGCCAAAACCATGCCAAAATAATATAATTACCCAAATAATAACTACCACATGTGTGGCACGAAGCAGCGTAGTCCAAACGCCTCAATTACCATCCATTTTGCCACATCAAACAAATGACATCAGGGAAATCTTTTTGGGTTTTCAGACCTTAAAAATGTTTTATCTCTTAAATAAAAGTTCTGATTAAAAATTTGTTTTCATCATTAAATCCGTCTCGACAAGATCTTCAAAACTAGATCCCAAATTGATATGTTTCGATGACTTTTTTGGCCAGAAGTTGCCATGATGTTACACTGAAGTTGGCATAGTGTTTACACTAAAGTTGTCATGATATGTTTCATCTATTTTTTTCTGCTAAATTTAAAGTTAGTATTGTATTTCAGCTACTTTTCACAGAAAATTTTATTAATTGACCATGACAATTTTTAGTAATTAAGCATGACAAATTTAGGTCATGGATCATGGAAATATTTAGTAATTCATCCTTGCAAATTTACTTTATATATCATGGCAATTTAAGTATTTTGACCGTTGCAATTCTAGTTTTTTTTATCATGGAAATTATTTTTTGTATGAACCATATCAAATTTTAGTGGGTGTATCATGGCAAATTTAAGTAATTCATCATGACAATTTTAGTTACTGGTTCATGGCAAATTTGAGTCATTGGCCATGCATTTTTAAAGAAATTGACGACGGATTTCTTTTTAATTATGAACCATGTCAAAATTATTTCATGGATCATGGCATACTTTAGTAATTCATCATGGCAAGTTTAGTTTCTTAATTTCCTTTTTTGTAACATGTCAAAATTTATTTTAAACATACAAGAAAAAGTAGTTGAAAGATATCATGACAACTTCAGTATAAACATCATGGCAATTTATGTGCAATAGACATGGCAACTTTTAACAGAAAAAGTCATCGGATCATGTTGATATGGTATCTAGTTTCGAAGATCTCATCGCGGCGGATTTACTGGTGAAATCGGATTTTTCATTTAAGAAATAAAAAAATGAAAACTGAAACTCAAAAGATTCCTGGTGACATCATCAGTTTCATCACTTGTGCATGCATGCGAAGACGTGGCACGATGTATAGTGAGGGGAGTGTCGGTCCATGTGCCTTACCACCACACGTGTGGTGGATATCAGGTCCTATAATTATAGGATGAAACAAGAAAAAAAACTATAAACACGTCCTAAACGTTGGGGGTAAAGTAGTCCTCATAGAGATCAACATGCTTGTATGTTCGACGCCAACTCAATACTCGATGTCCCAACATTGAACCCTTGAAGTTGAGAACATGCTCCTTCGCACACTGTTTCTTCACGAATCGCCATCATCACCTCCAATTAATCCTCATCTTCCTCATCCGAGTAACACGAATCCATGAATTCGTCTTAGAAGTACCCCTTGTCTTCATGGTGTTTTCTTCAAAGCAAAAAATGAGAATGCCCTGAAATTTCTCTATGGAATTTTACCGAACAGTTGTCATGTGCGGTGTCCGCCATGGACGGCGTCGGTAGGGGCCGAGGATACCTTGGCGGCGGCTGGATTCGACATAATGTGATGGTGACATAGGCCTAGGCAGGCATACGTGTGGGTTGAGCGGGGGAGCTCCAGCAAAGCTAGGTCGGCACCCAAGGGAATACAGCGGCAGATGGGGCCCCCGTGAGCGGAGGAGGATGGAGTATTGTGAAACAATGTGAGCACCAGGTGGGATTTTGCAGTGGGTCCGGGATGTCGGAGTCACGTGGAAAACGTCTATGGGGTTCTAGACATTCGGACCGTTCTGACCCATTTGATGATCCCCGTTGGATTGATAAAAGTGCCCGAACAATAGTCACGATATTTGCGGGCGTTTTGGTGATCCGTGTTGGAGATGCCCTCAATGTGCGTGATATTCCTTGTTCATGCGCGCAGATTGTAACTGGTGTCTCGTATTATTTTGGGTTGCCATTGTTTCGCTGGTTCCATTTGTTAAGTGTCAATCCATTCGAGGACTGAGAAAATAGTTTCAGTTTTAAATTACTGAATATAAATGAAAAAACACCAAAATGATCATGGATATTAGCAATTTTTCTTTAGACTTGGTCGATTTTAAGAAGTTTATTTTGGGAAAATCCTAAAGCTTCACTTGTTTTGGAACGGAGGAAGTACTCACTTTCGAAACTTAGCCAAAAATAATAATAATCATATTTCTAAGTTCTACATAATTCCTAAAATACTATGCATTCAGATATCAAGTAGAAACTTACACATGCCAACTTAAATGATATGACGATTGACCCATATGAAAATAAGAGAAAATGCACCTAAACTAATTATTTGTAAAATGGCCTAAATGCCTCACAAAATAAGGTTTAATCCTCCTTCCTCCCATAGAAATAAGCATCATAATTTTATTTCTTCTAATAGAGTTGGCAGTGCTCATGTCATCCTAACAATAGATATTTGGTCGTTCCGTGTGTACTTAATTTTTGCATTGAATGGTCAGGAAAAATATAAAGAAAATTATGGGAAGCACAAACTGAACACGAGCTCCATAAAGCTCTTTACGATTTTGAAAAAAAAAATAGTTCTGAATTTCGTATGAATCTATTTTATTCACCAGTAATAGATGCTCATTACACACATGTCGAATTTCACCCAATGAATATGTTTATGCACGGGCTACACAAAAAGGACAGGTATGTGCATCAGGAAATACTATTTCTATTATGGATCCAAGTGTCATCTTTTGTAGCTCACAAAGAAAAATATTAATTGATTACACAAGTATATATAGCAAATCTACATGTGTGGTTTTTCTTTTCTTGAACTGATAAACATTACTTTTCAAGTTTTTTCAAAAAGAAAATCAAGCTACATGGACCCCTAGAGCCAAAGGCAGCTCTCAGTAACAAGAAGGAAATCTTTATATAAAACCACGTTGAAAGAAAACAAGGTCAGAACCAATGCAATTATTTTGTGACCGTTTAGATTATCATCAGATTTGCTTGTTTGCGTATCTCTTTTCTCCTCCACAAGAAAAACTCTTTCTCCTCCCATCGGCGCCGCTGCCAGTGCGCCCCATCACCAGTGGCCTCTGAGCCATGGAGATGCGGAGGATCCGCCCCCCCCCCCCCCTCCGGCGGGAGGGGCCCCGTTCTAGTTCTTGTTAGATTCAACGGCTTGGTTGGGGCTGTGTGGCAGCAGCGATGTCCCTTAGTAGGAATAATGTCTCCCACGTGCTATACTCGTCCCGATAGTGCATCTAGCATCGTCATATGGTGTGTGGAGGTGTGTCTCCGTCGGATCTTGCGGGATTCTGTCGGCGTTGGTCTTTGGATTTGTTTGAATCCGGTCTTCGTTGGTCTTTGTTTGAGTGTTTACAGGTTTGATCCTTCTGATATACAACTTTCTTCATCAGTGGTGGTTACTGCTGTGCGTTTGTCCTATGGGGCCTTAGCACAACGACTTCCCGACTGTCTACTACAACAAGGTTTGCCCAGCTTCAGTGACGGAGGGGCGATGATGGAGACGCACCTTCGACTCCCTTCAGTGCTTGTAGTCGTCGCTAGATGGTTCATGTACATGGTTATAATTTTTATTACCTCTATTATTCTTTGTACTGTTATGATTGTAGACGAATAGACTGAATGTTTCTCACACAAAATAATATTACCATCAAATTTCTAATGACCAACACAGGCATCCAGTTGTTAAATTTCATTGGGTGATGGATTCCTGATGTATGTGTGTACTAAACATAGATTTGCATTTTCAGATCTTGTTTGCCGAATTTGTTGCTTCTTTCGAACCGAGGGTAGTTCAAATGGTTAGTTTTCTTGGGACAAGGATTTACGGCACACAACTGCAGGGGCACTTAGGTCTCTCGAAGGGCCAGCGGCCGCATTTTATAAGAAAGGAGTGAAAGTACAATCATACCACAGTCTAGGCGATCTAGGGCTGTAAGTACTTGTCCAAGCCGAAGGAAGGGCTATTACAGAAAACAAAAGGAAAAGCAAGAGCAGCTCCTTCCTGGACGATCAGGCTGCTAGGTCCGAAACACACCCAGCTGCTCTCCACACAGCAATGTCATCCCTGATCAGATCGAGCACTCGATCGACGCTGCTTGTTTTGTGTTCAAAGATCCTGGCATTCCTTTCCTTCCAGACCCTGGTCTCTGGTGGCATCTTTTTATTTTGGCTTCCATTTTTTTATGTTTTATACCTTTTAAACAAAAAAACTAAATTCTATTCCATATTTGGGTTTCTCACGACCAACGCTTTCAAATAAGATCCATTTTGAATATATTTTGACAACTTTTGAATAAAATGTTAAGTTTCAATGTTTGAAACTTAGTATGAGTGACTGATAAAAATTAATTATTTTGTCTATGATCAACAGAAAAAAATTGCTTAAAATTATATCTCTGAAACTTCTTGAATCTGGGCATTTTTTTATGCAAAAAGGGTAAGTTTACTTGTGCTGGATCAGCCCGGCTGGGTTGAAGTCTTAGACTTGATACATTTGCTGCATTTTCCTCGATTTATTTTAGGCTTTCCGATAATGTTCTTATAGTGAACGGTGACATTCCCGTGGAGTATGATACGTCTATGGTAAACTTCATCAATTTCAAAATTTGACAGCTCTGTTTATCGAAAGTGCTCCTAAATGTAGGGAGTGTGTCTGTGCATTCATAGGATGAATATGTGCACGGTGGGTATGTCTGTGTTTGTGCTATTTTATAGAAAAAATGTCACTTACTTGCGATCATATTTTATCTTAGTACGCTGTACCTCACCTCCACAAAGAGGTCAGAGTTGGACTTAACCTTTGACAAGAGGTCAAATTTAGTTTCAGCCCTACGTGCGCGTGATTTGCTCACCATTCAAACATTTTGGCTCTAGTTAGTAGAAGTTGTGTGAGTATTTGACTTCATGATTATATTTATTGTACTCAGTGTTTGTAAAAAAAAAATTGCTTGCGTCCAGAACCGAGTTTTAAGTAGTTTGATTGATCAAGATAGATCGCAACAAAGCGCTGCGCGTAAGATTGTTTTGCGCACCATCCTGCCGATGCACTGATGTTCTATTGGCAAAACACGAAAAAGCGGCAGCACCGCAGCAGCCACGGGGCGTTAGGCCAACTCCAATAACATCACCCCAAATCGTTCGGGTCTATATGTTTGGTCCCAAACGGACAAACGAGCTGGCTCGATTCATTTCGGACGCATAGTTAAGAAAGCTCTGCGATCACACAGACAACGAACGAACGGGCACACGGCATCTCGGCATCCACCTCAGGGCCCACATGCCGACCGTCCAACCACCTCCCATCGATCCTAGTCAATGTGCACAAATGGTTGGACCCGCAGCCGCAGGTCAGCCACCCAGACGGTCCCCGGCCATGTCCTTTTTCATGGCGAAGCCGTGAACTTCCACAGCCACTTTCACTTCCTCATCATTGCCCCCTCCATCAAAGACACCAAACCCTAGCCGTTGTTCACCTCGCTTCCCGCCGGCCATGGGGTTCTGGAAGTGGCACCCCGGCAAGAAGAGCAAGCACGACCAAGAAGCGGGGTCGTCGTCCGCCTCGTCTGGAAGTGCGGCCAGCCACTCCACCTCGCCGGCGTCTTTCTCCGTCCTCCCTCCGGCGGTCGCGCCATGCGCCAAGCCGTACGTGAAGGTCGTCGTATGCCGCCGGTACTGGGAGACCAGCACCCCGTTGCCCTAGTCAGATGCCTACCTTCCCAATGGGTGGCACCTGAGCCCGGATCGGTGCCCATTCCCCTCGTCCTGGGGAGCGGTCGTGCCCGCCTGCAGGAGATCACCTGTCGTCTCGCTCGGATCCCGCGCCAACACCTCGCCGACAGCAGGTACGACGTCGACTCGCCCCTCTGGGACACATGGTTCCAGGACGAGCATGACATGCGTCCGCAAACCTTTTTGCCGACCGTGGTTGTAGCCCGCCCCCTATGCCTCGTGTGCAAGCACCAAGTCCGCCCAGAGCGCACGGTCGCACGCGGGTGCACGGCCTGACGCCGACGCCATCTCCTTCCCCGTCACTGCCGCCCCCACAGCCTCCCGCCATGACGGCCGAGGAGGATGAACGTCTTGTGCAGGCCGTCATGGAGGACTCCGAGCGGGAGTACAAGCGCCTCCAGGAGGAGGAATGGGAGGGCCTGCAGAAGATGCTCGAGTTGTCGGCCTCTGGAGACGTCTACGTGCTAGAGCTAGACGTGAAGCAGAAGGTGAAGATGGAGGTGAAGGAGGAGGCCATGGAGGAGTATGCATGGGCGCCGTGGTCACCACCACCACCGCGCCGCAGCCTGCGCAGCACGCACCCGGGCCATTCTGGGTGCCGCCGCCCCACCTCTGGACGCCCCACCCCACATCGACCTAACGAGCGACGACGAGGATGGTGGTGCCTAAAGACGGCGGCGGGGACGGCTTCGACGGCGACGGCATCGGCAGCGACTACTTCCATGGCGCGCGGGGCGACCGCATTATCTTCATCTTAAGTACTGTGCGTGGCTGTGATTGTGGTGGACATTTTAATTAAGTTATGTACTCCCTCCGTAAACTATTATAAGAGTGTTTAGACCACTAACGGAGGAAGTATGTTTTAAGCTATCTTGCAATGCCTTTTTTTTAATTTTGGATGTCTTTTTTGGGTGTTTTTTTAGTCCAACGCGCATAGGTTTTGGGATGTGGCCGCGTGTTGGGTGTCTAATTGCGGACGGTTTAAACCGGACATAAGGGTCCATTTTGCCGCCCCAAATGGACCGAATCCAGATCAAGCGAACATCTATTTGGAACCGTGCGTTGGAGAGTCAACGAAGTTGGTTGCGGCTGTACGCCTGAGACCGAGACGTGACGACCGTGCTAAATTAGGCGCTGCCCATAGCTTTCGACCCATCAAGGCGTTGCTTGCTCCCGGCAGAGCCCCGTCACGTCGTATGCCTGTTCAGTCCTGCCGCGATAACTACGAGGTGCGTGCATGTAGTACGACGGCATGGGCGCCGCACTCGTCACGGCCCTAGCTAGCTTCCATGATTAACGAGGGAATTAATAAGATATATGCGCAGGTTAATTGTGTGACGTCGACCGGGGCAGGCCCGGATGCACCTAACCCAAACCTCTCCGGTCGTGATAGAAACGGATGATTCCTCGCTGATTGATGACCGAAACGGCGGCACCGGCCGGATCGCTAACGTAACTCTGTGGCTGCGGCGTTGCGCACGCACGGCTGCGTCCCGGAGAAGCGACCGTGGTGGGCGCCTACCATGCCTAATAGATTGTGTTGTTTGATTCTCTCTCACCGGAAAAGCCTTCCGCGGACTATTGGTTTTGAAACGATCCTAGTTTGGGATGGCGAAACATTGGTTAAAACATCGTGATCAATTCCACCTTTTTGGTTTTGAATGATCCTAGTTTGGAATGGCGAAACGTTGCACCTTTAGGCCTCCTTAGGTTCATGGTGATTTTGTAGGAATTTTAAATGATAGAAACTTTACACGGATAATTTCTTTGGAGCCCTTTGTTTTGTAGAAATGGATTTCTATTCTTATGTGGGATAAAAATCAATTCTTCACATTTTAGGGTCTCCTTTGGTTCATAGGACAGGTATTATAAAAATAGGAGCTTCATAGAAAATGAGATGACATGCATATCAATTCCAATAGAGAAAAAGATGACATTTGATGCATAAGATAAGAATTTTTCTATTAAGTCTAGGCTAATATTTTTTTCTCTTCAAAATGTGAAGAATTAGATCCTATCCTACGTAGGAATAGGAACTCATTCCTGTCAACTACGAGGTGCCTATGGTGACACGTCAATCTCAAGATGCTATGCCGGCTTAGTCTCTCGAAGGTGCTTATAAAGATAGGTGTGTGTGCGTGCGTTCATAGGGATTAACGTATTCTCGTCTATGTGAGCGACTTCGATTGTACTATAAAAAAAAGGAAGGGTCCACCCCCAATTGAATTAGGAGGAGAGAATTATAGTTTGTAAAGTTAGGTAAACGTTTGTAGATTCTTTGTAGGTCTAGCATTATTGTTTTCCCTACGTTGGTTGTAGGATTAATTCTTATATGATTTTTCCCTTAGATACCTTTGTGCTATATTTCATAGAAATTTTATCAATCGCTCAAACCTTTTTGGAAGAATTCTTTATTTTTTTCGACAATGCAAGCAAACAAACTAAATCCTTTAGTGTCCTCTAATTCATAGAATAGGAATATCGTGGGAATAGAACAACCATAGAAAGTGAGATGACATGTGTCTCATTTCCTGAATAGAAAAACCATAGAAAATGAGATGGCATGTACCTCATTACCTACAAGTAAAAAGAAGTCATTTAATTCATATGATAAGAAAATTTTCATTAAATCTAGGGTAATGTTTTTTTTTACTTTGAAATGTGAAGGATTGGGTCACATATTAACTGAGCTCGAGCTCACATCAGTTTGGGTGAACAATGCAATCCCCAAAAAATGAATGAAATAAAAAAATGATTTTTCGTGACATTTTAAAGCTTGCAAAGTTTCATCATAGAATGCCATTGGTGGAAGTCGTGGCAAAATAACAAAATCAACATTCAAAAAAATAATTATTTTTGAAGTATCAATTTTTTTTCACGACCGCCACAACATTTCATGATAAAACTTTGCAAACATTGAGAACATTTGTGAAAGCTTGTCATCAAAAAATTAATTTTTTTGGATTTTACTATTCACTTGAGTTCATATGAGCTTGGACTGAGAAGGACACTTTCGAAAGGATTGGTGTTATTCTGCATAGGAGTTGGAATTGATTCCTACAAACAAAAGGGCTGCAACGAATTTTTCCTAGTACAAAATTTCTGTCTTTTATAATTCTTGTACAAAATTTCTATTAACCAATGGAGGCCATAGAATTGGGACTCCACTACAAATCTGATGTCGGATTTTTGACCATCACAAAATAAACAATTTTTATGACAAATTATGTTAATTGATAATGGCAAGTTAAGTTGACGGGCATGGCCAATCCGTCTCAGGTACGTATGTATGAGAGCCTGTGTATGTACTGTGTTCGAAAAATTGACGAGAATGGCCAATCTTTCTCAGTTCACTTTTTGGCCATGAAATTCCCGTCACGCCAATATAAATTGCCATGAAAAACGTTAGATTTGCCATACCTAAAAAGCTAACGTCAGTTTTTTTGTTAGCTTTTGCGTAGAATTGAAATGAGCATGGACATTTCACTCCTATGTTTTTTCTATTTCTACGTTTTTAAGATCCCACAAATCAAAGCCCTTCCTTTCATACAACTGTTGTGCGTTGCTTGTGTGCTCAAGAGAGTTGTGGAAGGGCGGATTTGCAGTCGGCAGATTGGTGGGGCACGGAATCGAGGAGCTTCGTTCTTTCATTGTCGCTGGGGTCATATCGGCGGACGCAACTCTGATGGCCAGGACGAGGTCGGAGTCATGGGTGAAACGGACAGGGCCGGCAAGGGGGTTTGGTGTCGAGTAGAGGGTCGCTAGTGGGATGGCGGGTGCGGGACGGGAGGTGAGGGGTGGTTGTCACCTGACGTGCGATCTCGCGTCGCGCGCCGATGGCGACCCAAACGGCATCCTCGCGGTTCACACGGCGCCCGCCCGCTGCCGCAGGGCCGCCGAGCGGCGGCGCGCGCTCGCCGTCTCGTGAGGCTCAATCGGTGCAGTACCCACTGATTTGAAGTCGATGGCTACAGCGGATTGCTATGTTCTAGCGCCCCTCCGCCCCTCAAAAGTGTTTGTCCGTCAACATGGACGTGTTACACACCTGCCCAATCTGCACAAATACGAGCATGCAGGAATGTGCATCAGGGTGTTCCATATATGTGTCCTATGTGACTACGTGCCGTTTTCTTTTGCTCGGAAATAACACACACAGGTGGGAAACGTCGCAAAAAATGACCCAGCAATTTTCTACTCCTACTATGTATAGTGACAATATAGCCTATATTAAATATTTCAGAAAAAAATCTACAGTTCAAAATAACCAAAATATTCACATATGCACACATGGAAATACAATATACATCCACAAGAAAAGGAAAAAGAAATGCTTACAATTGTGAGTCGCACAAGAAATATTCCGTAATCTATGACATCATATTTGTAGCATATACTGATTCTAGGTGGCCAATTAGTCTTGTGTTGAAACGTTTTTCTCCTTTCCACGAGACTTCACGTATCTAGAGTTTCCCCACGCTCCCGCCCGCGTTGTCGCCGATCTGCTTAGTCTCCTGTGGCTTAGGGCCATGAAAGCGTGCTGGATCCTGGTCTTTGCAAGCAGGAGGTCTCTTGGTTTGTTCTTAGGTGATTTTAAAATCGGTTTAGGGTTTTGTGTCATGCTCGGGGAAGTGAGGTGGTGACGGCTATCTGAAGATGAAATAAGGTTCTCCCCGCCTAGCTCTCGCCTTGACGGTGTGTCTCGTGCCGTCGAAGAGTGTGTGGAGGTGTGTCTCCGACAAATCTCGCGGGATTCAATTGTTGTTTGTCTTTGTTGGATCCACATGAATCCGGTCTCCATTCGTCTGCGACAGTTGTTGTTCTGATGCACTGGTTCTTTGGGGCCTTAGCATGATTACTTTTAGACTTTGTACCATGACAAGGTTTGTCTGTCTCCTATGAGAGAGGGGCGATGACGGCAACGCGTTTTCGGCTCGCTTCAGTGCTTATAATCGTTGGTACGTGGTCTATGAAGATGGATGTGATTTTTGTTATTTGATGTTCTTTGTATTGTCATGATGTTTGATGAATACATTAAAAGTTTTCCACACAAAAGTAATAATATTTATTGCATATTCTAGCATTTACATTTCAGCTGTTTTGGAAATTCTTTTGAAACATGTAGATACAGTTCTTGGGAATTTGGGTGACAAAATTCTTTTACGTTCAACTAAAATCTTCCTTGTAAGTTATGTGTGTCAGTCTGATAATTCTAGAAAACTCGCGTACAATTTATGCTTTCTAAACTATACTGTGCGGCTTATTTTGTAGCTGCGGTAAATAAAATTAACTATAAGAGTAAAAATAAAATATTTATTCGATGACGAGGGGCCTTTCCTCCGGTTCCATTTCATTAAGAAAGAAACCATACACAGCACCGGAAAGTGGAGTTCTAAATCCACCTGGCTTTAACCGAGTACAGGCAAAGCAAGGAAATAAGGGAAGCTAAGCAGGGGCGGACCTAGAACAAAAACTTCTCGGGGTCCATGTTTACACCATAAATGATGGATACTTAAGCAACAATATACATAAAAGTAACCCACTCAATAGCTTAGAATGTTCAATAGTAAAAAATAATTATCAAAATGAAGTGTTCTGTTGGGGATATTACTACTGGACGTAAACTGGCCAGGAGTAGCCGGATTAACTTTATGAAGATTAGAAGCCTATGAAGACGTAAGAATGATGACGCTTTACGAAGGCCCAAGGCCCAAAGGCGAGTTAAAGCTTGTAGATGTAAATCGACCTTATTATGTAACTTGCATTGTAAGATAGGAAGGATAGAGACCGAGCTGGACAAGTTTATGATCCGGCCTCGGACTCTGTAAACTATCGGGCTTCAACCTATGTATATAAAGGTACGACCCGGCAGTGATTTAGGGACAACAGACAACAACTCGAGAGCCAGGCAAAGCGGATTCGCTCCCTGGTCATCGAAATCCTAGCAATACCAACACAACTAGACATAGGCTTTTACCTTCATTGAAGGGGCCGAACTAGTATAAAAACCCTCGTGTCCCTTGTCCGGTTTAACCCGTTTAAGCTAACCCATAACGATGGCTCCACGACTAAGTCCTTTCATGAGGACATCTGCCGTGACAAACCCACGACAGTTGGCTCCCACTGTGGGGCTATCGCACGATGGTTTCGAGTTCTCGAATGGCAGTTTCGAAGGACTCAAGGGATACGCTGTGGGCCAGATGACGAAGAGTCGTCGCGGCAAGCTCTACATCGACGACGCAGGATGGGGTCCCGAGGCCGGTTCAGTTGAATACGAGTATCGGGTCCCCTTTGGCGGAATTCACGTCTTCATCGGCAAGATTGGCGAACCGGGCCCTGAGTCGAACACCTGCACCGACATTATCGAGATGGCTCAGCGTGCAAGCCCTGCCCCGGTTCAGCCCGCACCAAGGCATGTTTTCGTAGGTGTCATCCATGGAGCGGAATATGAGGATGGACCGACATTAGATGGGGAAGCCGTTGTCCGTTCTGATGACGAGTCTTCAACTGGAGAAACCGAGTCGCTGTATCAGCTGCAGGACGGCCGGATTAGTGGAAGTTCCGATGGCAACAGTATTCCGGACCCCCTCGATCTGCCAAACCGGGTCACGGTCTTCATGGCCGGTACACAACCAGCGCAACACTCTTCTACCGCCGCGGCGATGTTCTCCGGTTCAGCAACAGCAACGCCAGCAGGAGCAGGGGGCTCTGCGCCGCCTCCCGCTCAGATTTTGTCTGATTTGTTCGACGCTTTGGCAACATTGATGGCCGCGGAGGTGGACACGGCAGTCTGAGATCAGAACAATGCGGAGATCGCAAAGGTGAAGGATCAGATAACTCAGGCTAAAGCAGACCTGGCAGCAGAGAACGCCAGGATGGCTACAGAACGGGCCGAGTTGGAAGCTCAGGCCTACCGGCTTAGGTTGGACCAGAATGCCTCAAATGAGGTCATGAGGAGGATATACCGGTCGCACCTCCCACCGGGTTATGAGCCAAGAAATCTCTTCAACACGCCAGGAGCCGGAACCAGTAACCAGCCAGTGGTAAACCGACGGAGGCGCCGGGAACAGGAGCGTCGGTTCAGCCACGCACGATGAACCCGCCTCGTCAGAACAACGTTGTGCCGCAGTATGTTCCGACGCCCTCGGGGCATTACTCCAACCCGTTGGATAACATTGTGGCCGCCGCTTCACGATTGGCAGCCCTCCCAACTGACGGCGAGTCACCAGTGGCGATTGAGACACGACAGGCCAGAGAGCTCCTTCAAACAGCTTTAAACCAGCAGCAGGCTTATTCGCATAGTCGCGAGAGGATTCATTCCACCCCCCGTCCGAGTCAGAGCTACAGCAGGCACGTTGAGGATGAACCGGCCGTATCAAGCAGTGCACATCACCGTAACTCGCCGCGAGGGCACAACCCGGCAGGTGGTGGTGCTAATGTGTAGGATGTGGTGGATCATGGTCGTGCACGTCGAGAAGCGGAGTTAGCAGCTCTGCACGCAGCTCGTCAACCTACTCCGGTTCGCCCTACCACTTCAGTGGATCCAGGTGTGGCATTCAATTCTTTAGGGGTGCCGTTGATGTCTACTACACAACCTTCTTCTTGTAGACGTTATTGGGCCTCTAAGTGCAGAGGTTTGTAGGACAGTAGCAAATTTCCCTCAAGTGGATGACCTAAGGTTTATCAATCCGTAGGAGGCGTAGGATGAAGATGGTCTCTCTCAAGCAACCCTGCAACCAAATAATAAAGAGTCTCTTGTGTCCCCAACACACCCTATACAATGGTAAATTGTATATGTGCACTAGTTCGGCGAAGAGATGGTGATACAAGTGGTATATGGATGGTAGATAAAGGTATTTGTAATCTGAAATTATAAAAACAGCAAGGTAACTAATGATAAAAGTGAGCGTAAACGGTATTGCAATGCTAGGAAACAAGGCCTAGGGTTCATACTTTCGCTAGTGTAAGTCCTCTCAACAATAATAACATAATTGGATCATATAACTATCCCTCAACATGCAACAAAGAGTCACTCCAAAGTCACTAATAGCGGAGAACAAACGAAGAGATTATGGTAGGGTACGAAACCACCTCAAAGTTATTCTTTCCAATCAATCCGTTGGGCTATTCCTATAAGTGTCACAAACAGCCCTAGAGTTCGTACTAGAATAACACCTTAAGACACAAATCAACCAAAACCCTAATGTCACCTAGATACTCCAATGTCACCTCAAGTATCCGTGGGTATGATTATACGATATGCGCCACACATTCTCAGATTCATCTATTCAACCAACACAAAGGACCTCAAAGAGTGCCCCAAAGTTCTACCGCAGAATCACGACGAAAACGTGTGCCAACCCCTATGCATAGGTTCATGGGCGGAACCCGCAAGTTGATCACCAAAACATACATCAAGTGAATCATGTGATATCCCATCGTCACCACAGATACGCACAGCAAGACATACATCAAGTGTTCTCAAATCTTTAAAGACTCAATCCGATAAGATAACTTCAAAGGGGAAACTCAATTCATTACAAGAGAGTAGAGGTGGGAGAAAACATCATAGGATCCAACTATAATAGCAAAGCTCGCGATACATCAAGATCGTATCACCTCAAGAACACGAGAAGAGAGAGAGAGATCAAACACATAGCTACTGGTACATACCCTCAGCCTCGAGGGAGAACTACTCCCTCCTCGTCATGGAGAGCACCGGGATGATGAAGATGGCCACCGGAGAAGGATTGCCCCCTCCGGCAGGGTGCCGGAACGGGCCTAGATTGGCTTTCGGTGGCTACGGAGGCTTCTGGCGGCGAAACTCCCGATCTATTGTGCTCACAGATGTTTTTAGGGTATATGGAGATATATAGGCGGAAGAAGTACGTCAGGGGGGCCACGAGGGGCTCACGAGGGTGGAGGGCGCGCCCAGGTGGGTGGGCGTGCCCCCCTGCCTCGTGGCCTCCTCGCAGGTCCCCCGACGTGCACTCCAAGTCTTCTGGGCTTCTTTTTTTCCAAAAATGAGTTCCGTGAAGTTTCAGGTCAATTGTACTCCGTTTGATTTTCCTTTTCTTCGAAATCCTAAAATAGGGTAAAAATAGAAACTGGCACTGGGCTCTGGGTTAATAGGTTAGTCCCAAAAATGATATAAAAGTGTATAATAAAGCCCATAAACATTCAAAACAGTAGATAGTATAGCATAGAGCAATCAAAAATTATAGATACGTTGGAGACGTATCAGCCATGTCTTACCCCCGCTTTGCATAATGTATGACTAACCAAGGATTTTAAAGGCCCTTGTAAGGTGCCCAATTACACCGCCGATTTACAATCGGAGTTATGGGTGGAGAGTTATGAGATGGCGATGGAGATGCTGGACGTGGATGAAGCGGTGTGTGCTAAATACTTCACCATGATGTTGGAGGGGACGGCTCGAACTTGGTTAAAGAGCTTACCAGCTAACTCTGTCAGGTCATGGGCTGAGCTAAAGCACCAGTTTATCCAGAATTTCAAAGATACATGTAAGCAGCCTATGTCAATTGTGGACCTGGCCGCTTGTGTTCAAGAGGAGGGGGGTCTACCACGCATTGGGTGAAGCGAGTCTCAGCTATTTTGCATTCATCAGACCACATTAATGTAGATACAGCAGTTTTGACGTTGGAGGGCAACTGCCGGTTTATGCCATTAAAATTGAAGCTAGGGAGGCTCAAGCGTCACTGCAATGACATGTCAACTCTTATGGCTGCTTTGGTGAAATACGCCGATTCAGATAGTACCAAAGACCCTGAGTCTGATGATGACAAACCGGGGAAAGGGACAAAGAACGGCAATACCAAGGGGCAGCAGCACAATCCGGCAGGTCATGGGAATAATGGCAAGCACAAGGCAGACAATAGTTTGGACTTTGTGGCTAACACCAACGCTCAAGACAACGGTCAGCGTCGTAAGGGTAAACAGCCTCAGAGGGGCGGAGGGTCATGCCCCAATCTGGAGCGCCTGTTAAATCAGCCTTGTCCAAAGCACAGATCAAAGGAAAGGCCAGCTTCACATCTTTGGAAGGATTGTTTCATTATGCGGGAGTTTAAGAATTCCAATATGTTTCAATATGACAACGGCCCGCCCGACAGTTCAGGAGGCGGTTTTCATGGGCCGAGTTACGGAGGTGGCAGCTCCGGTTCAGGATTCCAAGGCAATCAAACCGGACATGGCCATCAAGGGAACCAGGGCAATCAAGGAGGTTATAACCATCAGGGGAATCAGCAGCAGCAGCAGTCGCGTTATCAGAGCAATCCGAAGCAGTTGAATAGTGGGCAGTATCATGTCTTTACCACTAGCTTGTGCAAACACGATCAGAAGCTTCACAAGAGGGCAGTAAACTCTGTTGAACTGGCGGTGCCTCAGTATCCGCGCTGGTCTGAGCAGCCCATTTTATGGAGTAGATAGGATCACCCACCCCGGGTTGATAATCTGGGTCATCTGGCCTTAGTGGTGGAACCTCAAGTTGGGGGGTATAAGTTCACCAAGGTGCTTATGGATGGGGGAAGCAGTATCAATATTCTTTACTATGACACCTTCCGTTGTATGGGGTTGATAGATAAGAATCTTAAACCATCGAACACCATTTTTCATGGTGTGGTGCCTGGTAAGTCTGCGTATCCAGTGGGCAAGATAGCCCTGGAGGTGGCCTTTGAAGATGATCATGATTCAAGGTCAGAAACATTGACTTTTGAGGTGGTGAAAATCAAGAGTCTGTATCATGCCCTGTTCGGGCGTCCGGCTTATGCTAAGTTCATGGCGAGGCCGTGTTATGTTTATTTACAGCTTAAGATGCCGGGTCACAAGGGGACCATCATAGTACATGGGAGCAGGAAGATCGCTTTGGAGTGTGAAGAGGGTGATGCGGCTTACGCTGAGTCGGTTTGTGCCACAGAGGAGCTAAAGTTTTATAAAGACAAGGTTGATCCAGCGGACATGACTTCTTTGAAAAAACCAACTACAGAGCACGATCCGGCATTGATGTTTAAATCGGCTACAGACACTAAGATGGTTGATTTTGTTCCTGGTGATTCATCCAAGCAGTTCAGCATCAGCGCTAACCTGGATCCCAAATAGGAAAGCGTGCTCATCGAGTTCATCCATGAGAACCGGGACATCTTTGCATGGAAGCCTTCTGACATGTCAGGTGTACCGAGGGAACTCGCTGAGCACACACTTAATATCGATCCTAAGTTTAAACCGGTCAGGCAGTTTCTCTGCCGCTTCAACGAAGAAAGGCGTAAGGCTATTGGTGAGGAGGTAGCCCGGCTGTTGGCCGCAGGGTTTATCGTGGAGGTCTTTCACCCGGAGTGGCTGGCTAATCCGATGCTGGTCCTTAAGAAAAACGACACTTGGCGTATGTGTGTGGACTACATAGATTTGAACAAGGCTTGCCCAGCAGATCCCTTTGCCCTCCCTCTTATTGATTAGATTATTGATGCTACGGCGGGTTGTGACCGTTTGTGTTTTTTGGATGCTTATTCTGGTTACCATCAGATCAAAATGGCAGTTAAGGACCAGGAGAAGACATCTTTTATAACTCCCTTTGGAGCCTTCTGCTATGTCTCTATGCCCTTTGGGCTCAAGAGTGCCCAGGCAACTTATCAGCGCTACATCCAGAATTGTCTGCATAAGCAGATTGGGCACAATGTTCATGCATATGTGGATGACATTATGGTAAAGTCCAGAAAGGAGGAAACATTGATAGATGACTTGAGAGAAACTTTTGACAACCTGCGGGTTTATAAGATGATGCTTAATCCGGACAAATGTGTCTTTGGTGTTCCGACAGGCAAGCTCCTAGGTTTCCTGGTGTCTAATAGGGGCATTGAGGCTAACCCGGAGAAGATTACAGCTATCACCTCTCTGGCTAAACCGGCGTATATCAACGACATTCAGCATCTGGCGGGCCGGATTGCAGCTTTGAGACGGTTTATTAGTCGTCTTGGGGAGAAGGCTATCCCTCTATATCAAATGCTAAAGAAAACAGATGACTTTGTCTGGAGCGATGCGGCGGATAAAGCATTTGAAGATTTGAAGAGGCAGTTAGCTGAACCGCCTGTCCTTATGGCTCCGGTCGATAAAGAGCCTTTACTGCTATATGTGGCTGCTAATGCCCGGGCTGTTAGTGTGGCTATTGTTGTGGAGCGCAAGGAGGCTGGAAAGGAGTATCCGGTTCAACGGCCGGTTTATTATATCAGTGAGGTGCTTATCGAATCGAAGCAGAGATATCCGCATTGGCAGAAGCTGGTGTATGGAGTTTTTATGGCAAGCCGGAAGCTCAAGCATTATTTTCAGGGTCATCCTATCAAAGTGGTCAGTTCAGCTCCTTTGGGAGACATTATCCTAAATAGAGAGGCGACTGGCCGAATTGCCAAGTGGGCTATTGATCTTGGACCTCACGGGCTCAAGTATACACCTCGCATAGCGATCAAATCTCAAGCACTCGTGGATTTCATCAACGATTGGATAGAGTTGCAGACACCAGAGGAAAAGCCAGACAACACTTATTGGACTATTCACTTTGATGGGTCCAGGAAATTGGAGGGCTCGGGGGCTGGAGTCATATTAACTTCCCCACGAGGTGGCAAATTTTGTTATGTTCTCCGCTTAATGTTCCCTTGCACTAACAATGCAGCTGAGTATGAGGCCTTACTCCACGGTCTTCGGATGGCTAAGGAGATTAATTTAAGCCGGGTTAAGTGCTTCAGTGACTCGGACCTGGTGGCTTAACAGGTATCTGGCACTTGGGACTCTAAGGACCCACTCATGGCTGCATATCGACGAGAGGTGGACATAGTGGCCGGTCATTTCAAGGGTTATCAAGTTGACCACATAAACCGGCGAAAGAATGAAGCAACGGACGCTTTAAGTCGTCTAGGCTCTTAGCGTAAATCGGTGCCACCTAATGTTTTCCTCGACGTCCTGCATAATCCGTCGGTCAAGATACCCATAGAGGAGGAATTGGTTATTCCTGACCCGGAGGCCCAGTTGGTGGCGGCTTTGCATGTTATACCGGATTGGACAGTCCCGTACTTGGCATACATGAACTGGGGCGAGTTACCGGAAGATGAAACCTTGGCCCGGCAGATAATCCGGCGATCCAAATCAATGACCATTATCAATGGGGAGTTACATCGTTACAGCGTCACAGGAGCAATTCAGCGTTGTGTGTCTCCTCAAGAGGGTTGTGAGATTTTGCGAGAAATCCACGAAGGATATTGTGGTCACCATGCCGGTTCAAAATCCTTGGTGGCTAAGGCTTTTCGTCACGGCTTCTATTGGTTGACAGCTCATGCTGATGCTAAGGATTTAGTCAAAAGGTGTGACGGTTGTCAAAAATTTGCACACCGCGCTCATGTTCCGGCTCAAGAGTTGAGAATGATTCCAATTACTTGACCGTTTGCAACTTGGGGGCTCGATATGGTTGGACCCTTCAAGAGATCCAAGAACAAAAAGACCCACCTATTAGTGGCAGTTGACAAGTTTACCAAGTGGGTAGAAGTAGAGCCAGTCAGTAAGTGTGATGCAGCCACGGCGGTTCAATTCATCAAAAAGGTGATATTCCAGTTTGGTTTTCCACACATTATTATAACTGATAATGGTACTAATCTGTCAAAGAATGAGATGGAGGAATTTTTCCAACGTGAGCACATCCGGCTTGATGTAGCGTCAGTGGCTCACCCCCAGTCTAATTGTCAAGCAGAGAGGGCAAATCAAGAAATTTTGAGAGGTATCAAACCCCGATTTATGGTTCCTTTAAAGCGGACACCATGTTGTTGGGTGGAGGAGTTACCTTCTGTGTTATGGAGTATCAACACCACACCTAACAGATCGACGGGTTACACACCTTTCTTCATGGTTTATGGAGCAGAGGCAGTTCTTCCTAGTGACATCCGTCATGACTCGCCCCGTGTGGCGGCTTACGTTGAAGCTGACAATGATAAGGCACGTCAGGACTCACTGGATCGGTTAGACGAGGAGCGTGATCTCGCAGCGGCACGTTCGGCGATTTATCAACAAGATCTCCGGCGTTATCACAGCCGCCGGGTTAAAACCAGAACTTTTCAAGAGGGTGATCTGGTGCTCCGGCTCATCCAGGATCAAATTGATATGCACAAGTTATCCCCACCTTGGGAAGGACATTTTGTGGTCAGCAAAAACCTGCACAACGGGTCATACTACCTTATCGATGTTCGAGAGCACAAAGACTCACGTAAATCGGAGGAGGATACCAAGCGGCCATGGAATATAGCCCTTCTTCGGCCTTACTATACCTGAGCCACATGCTCTTCTTATGTACATACTTATGACAATGTATATATTATATAACCAGAACCTCGGCTAAAGCAGGGTCTCTGTTCTTTTTTACATCATGTGTGGTTCCATGGGGACTTCTACTTACAAAGCGGAGTTTTATTAACCCGGCCCATAAGGCCACACAGATATAAAGGGAATCACTAGGGGGCTTGGTCGTATTCGAACCATAGCTACACCTCTTGATCGGTTTAACACCAAAAAGGGATATCACTAGGGGCTTGGTTGTCTTCACACCATAGCTACATCTCTTGATAGGCTTAAAGCCAAAAGGAAATTATGTGGAACTCAAGAGAGTTTGTTGCATTAAGCACAACTCAAACATGGGTAACCACTGAGCATAGCTCAAATATTACATGGGGGCTCCTTGCTTCTCAAAGAACAACGAGCTTGCACCCTTGTAATAGGCTATCAAGCCAGGCTTGGAAGCCAGGTGTATTCACCTAAAACCCCGGGTTATCCTGCCTATTTAAGTAAGCCACTCCGTCCAGGTAAACCTGGTATGACCCATCGAACGTTTGATAAGTCAATCTCATAGACCCTGAACTTGTCAAAGTTAAAACGGTGATTGGTTAAAGATTGAGGTCCATCTTAAAAGGCTTTGCTAAATGGTGTAACTCAGCGGTCTGGCAGCCCATGAAAAGCCTCGATTTAGGGTCTGACAGCCCATGAAAAGCCTTGCATATTTCTTTTGTCTTTGCTGTTTTTTATAATCTTTTAATAAGGGATTTATGAATATTTTTTGATAAACCGGTGTTTATTACAACCCGGCATGACTTTCAATGCTTAGTTGTCAGTACATGACCAGTTTTAAACCGGTAGTACGTTGCTCCGGTCTAGTTTTGACTAGATGTCACCAGCATTATACGAACAAATCAGCGGCTATTATAGCCCGATATGGTTTTTATCTGAACCGGCAAGAGGGCAAGGAGTCATCAACACTCCGGATTGGTATTTTTCACCCTTACTATACAAATAGTTGGTCAGCCAACGAGGTATGCCACAGGTATCATCTATTTTATATCTGGTTAATACAAATCTTGGTTATCCATCCAAGTTGTGTATATATTTTTGGGCATCATGACCCGTCCAGTGGTAAACCACTAGGACACTTTCAAGTTCTTATATGTAGGAACACAAATCATAATGGACTATGCTAAAAGCAGGACAAGTTTTCAAGTATCAAGCAAAACAAACTTGCTCGATGGCATGGCAGATAAAGTGTTTACACTATATTATTACAAGGCGGTTCAAAACAGCCCAATTTGCATAATTGTTTTAAACAGGAGTGGCAGACTGCAGCTGATAAACCGCCCACCGGTTTAGGATTCTTCATCGGGATGGTTTGACGGTTGAGGGTCATCTTGCGCAGTCACATTCTCCTCATCCCTCCCCAGACGCTGGAAATTAACCGTTGACCAATCGATTCCAGTTAAGGCTTGAAAAACGGCCTCTTCATGAATAAGGCTGGAGGGGTCAATATCAGGAGCATAAGTATGCTTACGGATTGGCGGCACAAGATCTTCAACATTATGAATCAACGCGGGTTGTCTTTTTCCCTTAGCATCGTAAACCGGTTGAAAATGAGATAGATCTGTGTCCTCTGCCAGTTTGCTCTCTATCGGTCGCATCTCCTTTGTCAGCCTTCGGAGATCGTTGTTATTGAAGTTTGAGTCACCTTCTTTCACACCAGGATACCCTTTGATGATATCTGCCGGTTCAAGATCTAGAATCCATGCCTTGGCCCGGATTAGCGCGGTCAGCGCTCCTGACCTTGCGGCTGATCTCTTCAGTTCGTTGATCCGGGCAGGCAGCATGGCCAGCTTTTCAATAGTTTCTTTTATCAGCGTTGGCGGAGGCTTGTTATAACCTGCAGTGCAAATGGCTCACTGGGATCCAGAGAACAGCTGTTCTATCAAGGTATAGGCCGCTTTCAGCTTCATCCGCATGTCAGAGCCCAGATGAGCAATGCGGGTCCCTGTCATGGTTAAGCATCAGTAAATCAGTCATTGATAAGATATTATGAATTAGACAAACTGCATGAGAGGGTATTTACCAAACACAGCAAAAGTCATGGCGTTAATCTGCCGCTTTAAGCTGGTCGGTTCTTCAACCACCTGCTTCAGGGCTGCCTTTGCATCCTCGGCCTTCTTTGTTAAATCGGCCTTTTCTGTTTCCCAGTCTGCACGCTCTTTGTTAAAGGTCTCTTTCAGCCTTTCCATGGCTGCTAAGGTGTTGGTCAACTCTTCCTTGGTCTTGGAAGCCTCTGTTTGCCGAGATTTGACGTTCTCCTGAAGGTCAGTGGTTTGAGCATCCCTTTTACTGAGCTCGGCCTGCAACGGCAAGATATATCAACAAGGCGATATGTATATTTGAAGTACCAAGCATATAACCAGTTATGCACTTTGTACTTGGGGGCTAATGCCTATTTGTTCTATCATCAAAATTTTATTTGCAAGTCTCAAGTACAATGCAAGCATTATCTTTGACACTTGGGGGATAATGTATGTCTGTTCAAATGGATACATGGATTAAAGACCCAGTTCACCTTGAAAAGATAAACCGGCCCTTGAGGACTACACAGGCGAAAACTACAGGAATACAATAATCACGTCTGGTTTACTTCAACAGATCAGTTGATATATGGAGGACAGGTTTGCAAGAGTTAAAGTATTATAAAGTCCCGGTTTATGATTGCCATCATAAACCCGCCCTTGGGGGCTACTTTGGATGATACTTGTACTTTGGGTTTAAGAAAGGAAAAGTGATGAAAATACCTCATAGCGTTCCTTCATCAGGTTCACCAAACCGGCTTCATAATCACGGTTTGAGTGCAGATGGTTTAGAAAACCGGAGTGGAGTTCTTGAGCGCTGAGATGGGCGTAGCTTGACAAGTCGGTGCTCCATTTGCCTTTTTCCATGGTAGCACGCTCTTCCTTGGCACTATGTTTCGCCAATATAATAGGATGGCCAGGAGAGCTGTGGCTTATACCGGTAATGATAACATCGCCTTCTTTGTCTCCAGCAGTCTTTTCTGGAGTTGATGGGGTGTCAGTAGCTTTCACCGGACTAGAAGGTCTATCGTCAGCCCATATGGGATTTGCCGGTTCATCATCAGGTACAGCAGTGTAAACTTCCGGTTGTTCATTATTATTGTGATCTTGAGGGGGTAGTTCATCAAAGGTAGCTTCAGGATTTGGACCCTCCGGTTCAGCCGTTTGCTCCGGTTCAACCGTTTGCTCCGGTTCAAGAACCACCTGGTCTTCGGGCGGATTGTTCACACGAGCCTTTTTGCTGGGTCTGGCTTTGGCTCTAAAACAGAAAAAGATGCGAAAGTTAAGCATAGTATATAAAGTATGAAAACATCAAAAGAAGGAGTTGAAGTACTTACCCAGCTATAGTTTTGAGAGGAGGAAGTTGGGTCGCTGTTGACTCGCCAGAGGATGAAGGAGGTCTCACCTGATAATTCGAATCGAACGGATTAAGAGGTTGTCGGAAATAGCATGCCTTGGGATAAGAATTGTCAGAAGTGGGTGAGACCTCAGATCGGCGCTTTCGAACCAGGGTGTTAGGTAAACCGGCCAAAGTGACCTTTTGGCCGCTGTGCCGGGTTGTGCGGCGAGCCTCGTGCTGCTGCGTCTTCAAAATAAATGTTGGATCCAAGTGGGCAAGAGGATAAGAAAAGCTTACTTTTCGGACTGCTTGACGGATTTTTTGTGTTGGCATAGAGTCTGAATCGGAGAAAAGGCTAATTACCTTTACATCGTCAGCTTGGCTGCCCTCCACGTCTCCTGATAAGTATCATTGTCAATGAGATGCATGAAAAGAGAACCAAGTGAATCAAGTTCTACCTCAACTTCCGGTTCATCTGGGTCGTCGTCTAGTTCCATACTGATGCGCTCAGGTGCTTTCCGCTTTGTGGTTTTCTTGATGGCTTTGGTTTTAGGGCGGGCAGTTTTTGCTGCTTTCTCTTGAGGTTTCTTCTTCCAAAACGGATCATCACCCTGTTTAAAGGTAAAAAGAAGGGTATTCGAGGATTGTACAGTCTAAGGATATCAAGTGTAAAGCGGAGGAACAATACTTACAACAGGCGGTTTGTTTTTCGTGTAAAAAGGGTCTAAACCGGTTTGGCGACAGACAGCTTCCGATTCGTTCAATATCTTCTTGATGGCCTTAGTGACCTCTTCATCTGTTAGCTGAATATTGATATGACGTTGGGAGTCTTCTACTTCACCAGTATACTCGCACATTAAGCCGGAGCGGCGACTTAACGGCAAGATGCTCCAGGATATCCAACAACGGACAAAGTCTACACGATATCTCAACTTGGCGAGTTGAGGTGCATACGAGGCCCGTTCCTGGGCACTTAGGCGTTGTGGAAGTGGATGAGTATTGGCTAGCCGGTGGGCACGATAACCCGGCAGAGGATTCTCGTCTTCAGGGGAGGTGTCTTTACAGTAGAACCAAGTTTGATTCCACTCTTTGGGGTGACTGTGCAGCTTGGCATGAGAAAATTCAACCTCTTTTATTTTTTGAATGGAGACGCCACCAAATTCAGTCTTGGGTCCATCTACAAATTCAGTGCACCGGTTCAGATGGAAGAAATCCCGGAACAGCTCCATAGTTGGCTCTTCTTGTACGTACACTTCACAGAACACTTGAAAGTTGCATATATTGGATACCAAGTTGGGTCCAATATCTTGAGGATGGAGTTGAAAGCTGGCAAGCACATCCCGGAAAAACTTTGACCTGGGCGGTTTGAAGCCACGGCCTATGTGATCAACAAACACCACTACCTCCCCCTGCTTAGGGGTGGGAGGATTTTCCGGCCCAGGAACTCGCCAACGGATCTCATTCTTCTTTGGTAGGTGCCGATTTTAACCATACCATTCAGTTGCTCCTCTGTGACCCGGGAGGGAGCCCAGTTGCAGGAATAAAACTTCTTGGCCATTGCAAGTGAAAGGCTGGAAAGAAATGCCGGTTTAACAATTCATTCATAGTGATGCATAAGGTGCAACAGAACAAAGGAATTCAAGTATGTAAGATTGGTAAACCGGAGGATGATATAATTATGAATGATAAGGCGATAAGTGGAAAAGGAGATATACACATATTATTAAACTGGAATATGACAACGGAAATCAAGAAGTTGCCGGTTTACAAGGGGGCTAATGGTATGTGATAGATTGTTTTCTACAAAGGTAAACCGCCTATGTAATGAAGAAGATACAGATCTAAGGCAAGAACGACTAAGTAAGGAAAAACAGGTTTCACAAGATTACATGGAAATTTTGGATCTACCGTAAGACAGGAAAAGCAAAAAGATTTAGACCTAAAAAGGTTGGTCCCGAAACAGTTCACAAAGGTCCAGATCAGTTTTTATGCACATAAGGGTTTTTTGTGATAGCAAAGGATAAGGAATACATCAAGCTTGAGGGTTTTTCCATGGACTAAGGAGGAACAGGGAAGAACAGTTGCCGGAGCTTCGATGAACATTCATGAACACTGAAACCCTAGGTAGATCTATAGAGGAGGAAAGGGAAGATCTTACAACGGCTGTTGAAGCAAGCGGAGTTACGCCGCGGCTTTCTGGTGCAACCAGGTCGATGCAGCGGCCAACGAAGATGCAGAGGCGGAGCTCGGCGACGGTGGCGGCGCTCGGGTGCAGAGGCGTCGCGAGGAGGAAGAAGAAGCGAAGAGACGGAGGGAAAAAGGAAATGACCTGTGGCCCTATTTATAAGGTAAAGGGGGAGGTAACAGGCGCGAGAATCGAGGGACCGGAATATTGGATACCTAACAGGAGCGGTCGCCTCGATTGTCGGAGGTTCATTAACTGAAAGTGAGATATATCATTTTTAAATAACAAGGTGACGTCATGGTGATTTATCATGATCGTGGAGTATGACGTCACGGCGGTTTATAAGATCAAGGCGAAGATGCAAATGAGGAATTTTTCTAAGTATTGAAGATTGACTTGAACAAGTTCAAACCAATTTAGGGCCTAATGTTGGGGATATTACCACTGGACGTAAACCGGCCAGGAGTAGCCGGATTAACATTATGAAGATTAGAAGCCTATGAAGACGTAAGAATGATGGCGCTTTACGAAGGCCCAAGGCCCAAAGGCGAGTTAAAGCCTGTAGATGTAAACCGACCTTATTATGTAACTTGCATTGTAAGATAGGAAGGATAGAGACCGAGCCGGACACGTTTATGATCCGGCCTCGGGACTCTGTAAACCGGCGGGCGTCAATCTATGCATATAAAGGGACGACCCGACAGCGGTTTAGGGACAACAGACAACAACTCGAGAGCCAGGCAAAGCGGATTCGCTCCCTGGTCATCGAAACCCTAGCAATACCAACACAACTAGACGTAGGCTTTTACCTTCATTGAAGGGGCCGAACTAGTATAAAAACCCTCGTGTCCCTTGTCCGGTTTAACGCCTTTAAGCTAACCCGTAGCGATGGCTCCACGACTAAGTCCTTTCATGAGGACATCTGCCTGACAAACCCATGACATGTTCCCCTTGAAATTCTTGGTGATTGTCTAAACTTAAACAATAAAACATAAGATCTCGAAACAATAGGAACAAATATGATCAGGCAACATCAATTCCCCCGTAATTCATTGATTGTTATGTTATCGCAAGTGCACAAGGAGTTACATTATTTGTGTTTGTAGACAAAAACAACAAATAAAGATGTTGATCAAATTGTATGGTTGTGAAGTTTAACCTACTTGACAATGTGTCTTAATGCTGCCGCGGTCGACAAATAATCCAAAGTTCCAAATAGATGTGGATCACTAAGGAAAATTTATCAAATCACATAATCGAAATCTCAGTTGTAATACCCTCGAATTTAAAAATACTAGCCATACAATCTAGGTAAAGAATTAGAGAAAATTGAGATGCGTACATATTTTTCAGAGAAATTGGCGACCTTGCCGAGAGCCATACTATTTCGTCTGATAATTTAGTGATCTGCAGCCGCCAGCAAACAAGAGCAGGGGCGGGCGGCTGATGAGTGGCGATTTCTTAGGGGGCATGGGGCGGCGGCACGACTGGAGGAGGCGAGCAGGCACCAACAGAACTGGCGCACGATACGCAAGTCCGTGAGCGGTAGGATCCAATCGATCGTTATCTTTGTTTTCGTTGCTCCTGGAGAGGATCGACAGCCGGATGGGCCTTCAACTGGGCCGCTCCTGAGCTCGCTTCAACAATCGTCCAACCGGTGTCCAGATTTATTTTTTACCGGTGTCCAAGCCTCAAATACGAACTAGTATACATGTAAGTGCAATTTCTACCCGGTGTCCTGTGACACCGGCTGCGTGAATGTAGGTCCACCCCTGAAGCTAAGGCCAACACTAACCGATCTTCTAAAAATAGAGGAGCAAATCGGCGGAGTAAATTTTAATGGAAGAATTTTATTCCACTAAGCTTTGGTCAAATCCAACCAAACTCCTATATTTAACGGAGTAAAAAGCAAATCTTCATAAGTTCAGCAAAGATTCGATTTAAACAACCGAACTTCGACACATAATGTACATAATCATTTGATTTAAACCTAAACATGAATATGGAATTTAAAACTAAACATGATTTTAAAATAAAACTAAATATTGTCGTCATCGTCATCCTTGTAAAGGGCGTGCCAATCAGCCCGCGACATCCCACCGCTTATGGGGTCCGGGCATGTGCCGTCCCGGAGTTGGGGAAGATGCGTCGCCCACTCTTGAATGTCGAACTCCTTCTCGACCTTGTCGTCGCTATGCTTCTCGTCATCGGGGATGATGATGACCTCCCTGTTGATCGCGCACTCCGAGAAGATCGCCCGCTCCGCCTCCATAAGCTCGGGGTACTAGAGAAGGAGGTCCGTCATGTATTCCTCGTCGGCGGCCTTCACTATGATGCACTCCCTCGCCTTCCGTTCCTTTTGATCCATTGCCGCACTCACCACACCCGGCGGTGGTGGGACGAGGTTGACGGGTGACGGTGAAGTGTTCCGCAAGATGGGTTGCCTTGCTCCTGTGTTTGCCCCTACGTTCCCGATTGTTCAGCTAGGGAGTAAAAGGAGCACCTCTGCAATTGTCACGATCGGGTCATCCGAGCTTGGATCTCAGACTGGGTGAAGTCGAAAGCTAGCGCTCTTATTGTTTTCAATCATGGCCGGCACACAAGGGAACTCATGAGTACAAAAATCTATTGCACAAGTCTCATAGTAACAATGAGCAACTGAAGAAAGGTATCGATGGGGGTACTATTTTCTTCGAAGATGCTTCTTACACTTCGTCAGTAATATTACCCAAGTTTACTGGGGGCTCTTCAATTTATATGAGTCGTTTTATAGTAAATGTGTTTTCTTCCTAGTCATTGCAAAATCTTTTTCTATCACTCCTTTTTCGACGCGAGTGTGTGGTCAATAGCTAGATAGCCCATTTTCTCTCTAGTGACCGCTCGAGTTTAGTTCGCTAAACTGGTCTAATGAGTAGTACTCTAGCTTCGGGATAGGAGGTTGCAGCCGTAGGCTGACCCGCTTGAAGTCTTGAGATCGGATGTGTCATATTAATGCACGACAAAAGCACAAAAGTAAGATCAATTTTCGGATTCTCACCAAATGACTTGATTTAGTTCGGGCGTAAAGGTTTTACTGAAGTTTTTTGGTTTTTCAAGCCTATGGCACTTTTAAACTATTTTTTTGTTTCCAGCATAAGTCTCGTAGTGCAGCGCTGGACACCTTTAGAGATTCGGCACAAAAAATCTCTGATATTGCTATATATGCATCGGTTTTGAATTGTGTCTTTGGTCAATAGTTGAGTTGCCTGTCTCATGTGCTTGCCTCCTACGTTCCGCTTTGTTCAGCTAGGTGTGCAAAGGGAGAACCACTGCGATTGTGCTTCCAGCTCGAATGGTTAAGCACCTCAGTGGAGGAAGCCGAAAACTGACTGTCACAATGGGCGTAAACTAGTCAGCGATCCGATTATGATATCAAACTATAGATCGGTACCGATTACCCCATGTTAAACGATGGGCCTTTCATAACATTGGCCGAAGTGATAATGGCTAGACTTCGGTCGGTGCCGAACACTAACCGGGGGCTCGTATCTAGCTTCCCTAGTTTAAAACTCGTATGACTAAGTGAAAGTTATAAAGCCCGCATATCTGATTGCCTCATTTCTGCTAACACAATTGCCTTCGGGCACCGAGACGTCGGCTAAGGGTTTTCTTGTTATTGCGAAAACACCCTGCGTAGCATCTACAAGGGGGTGAAAGCCGACGATGGGCCACTTTCAAGTGATAAAAGGTCGCAACGGAGTCAAAATAAATATATCATCGGCGTTCGTATTTTATATACGAGGGCTACCTTCCGTAATCATCGTTATAAACCCAAAAATATGCATCAATTTGACTTAAGATTTTGGCCAAGCTGGGTTGCTTGGCTCCCGTGCTTACCCCTATGTTCCTGATTGATTGGCTAGGAGGTAAAGGGAGCACCTATGTGATTGTTACTGCCGGGTCATCCGAGTTAGTACCTCAGACTGGGTGAAGCTGATAGCTAGCTATATTAAAGGATATAATTGGTCGGCAAGGACGGAAGTGAAAATTTTGGTTCATTAATACCATAGAGTTCGGGAACTTTCCCCGAACTAAATCCTCAATATTTTCCTCCCACGTTGATTGGAGGTGAGGTTTCATGATCATGATCAGCACGACAACCCAAAGAAAGGAACCGATAGCGGGATTATTTTCTTTGGAATATGTTTCATATCTCTCTACGTACCTTTGTTTATAAAACCGTATAGCCGGATTGCCTTGTTTTCCATAAATCTTTGCCCTTATAATAGCTTCATAAAGTAGGACAAACACTCCCCAGCTTCTGGCCGAGGAGGTTGAAGCCGATGGTCGGTCAACAAAGTTTTGTACAATGCGGATTCGAGCATTAATGATGTAAAGTACTTGGATACGTAGAATCATTACACATAATTTGTGGTTTTACTCTGGATATCAATCCTTAATTCGGCCACCCGTGCCCACATTAAGGC
Organism: Triticum urartu; assembly: GCF_056163025.1. Lineage (NCBI taxonomy): Eukaryota > Viridiplantae > Streptophyta > Magnoliopsida > Poales > Poaceae > Triticum > Triticum urartu. The sequence continues at coordinate 479,707,784 of NC_141873.1, read as the reverse complement.
TCGGGGGCTACTGGGCTTCGGGCTTATCATTCACTAATATTAAAAAGGGGCGTATCAATCCCCTGATCTGGTGTTGCCACCTGACTAGTGTCTCGGGGGCTACTGCATTGCCTATTCAATGCAGAAAACTCAAAGTGCTCAGTGTTCGGCTGGACCGAACTATGGGCAAACGCGTCTTCGGACAACAATAAGTATCATCTGGGACTTATCCGGCATCAAGCTAATATATTACGGCAACTTCTCAAAACCCTCTCTCAAGGGCCCGTCCGCCGATCACTATTACCTCTAATATATTACACTGCGTTTCTATTCCTATGTATGTTGCCGAGCTAGGAGTTGATCCTCAGGCTGATTTCACGACCTGAGTCTCAGAAGCTACTAGGATCAACGGTTTCATATTTTCCTTCTGGTGCATCTCGGATTTTAGGCCGACAGACACCTTGAGGGCTACTGGCCATACATCTCTTCAGCAAATAAATTTATACGCATCAGAAATAAAATCCGCAAACAATCAGCCCATGACCGAGGTGCTGAGCAAAAATTTTTCAAGACCAAGGTAATCTATGACACCTCGGATACAGTCCAGTGTTGGAGCTCGGATACATTCCGGCGTTGAAGCTCGGATACATTCCGGCGTTGAAGCTCGGAAGCGGTCCGGCATTGGTGCTCTGCTGCAAAAGATACCTCAAATACAGTCCGGCGTTGGAGCTCGGACGCGAGAGGACACCGTTACACGAGAAACACTTCAAACCCGAGGTGGGCGTAAAAATAACAAGGCATTGATAACGGCCGATAACTTAAAGGGGCTCCTCAGGATACCTAACGTGTAAACTCTTTGGATTTATTTCGGCGATCCTCAAGATTGAAGATAAGAAGATTTGTTGAACCAGTTTTCAAGACCGACGGCCGAAGATGAAGAACAGTTCAGAAGAATCGAGGAGCATCCCCAACTTGAATACCGGTTCAGGGGGCTACTGACGGTGTCCTGGACTAGGGGGTACTCACCACGTCGTCTCCCGACCAGCTAGATCAGGCCGAGGAGCCCCATGGCAGTTCACTCATGGGCCACTTCAGGAAGCAGGAAGCCCATGCCGCACACGAGGAAGATTCCACAAGACTTGATGATCAAGACAAGGACTCCTCTTCACCAACGTATTCGACTAGGACTCTTGTTATCCCAGGCCTCCGGTACATTATATAAGCCGAGGCCAGGCTAGTCGCTAGATTATTATGACATTATTCATCATACCCTCAGGTTTTAGACCACAACATATGATCTCGAGGTAGATCAACTCTGTACTTGATACTCCATCAATATAAACAAGAGCAGGACGTAGGGTTTTACCTCCATCAAGAGGGCCCGAACCTGGGTAAAACATTATCTCCTTCGTTCCTGTTACCATTGATCCGAGAATCCACAACTCGGGACCCCCTACCCCGAGATCTGCCGGTTTTGACACCGATAATGGGTGTCGTCCAAGTTTAGGCGTGTCATCGTGCCTTGCAACCGAACCTTCAACCGATCGTACTCGAGGGTGACGAGCTCCGCCGTGTGGAAGGAGTTGGTCCACTTCTTCGTGTGGGTGTCACTGTTGGTAATCTCTGCCACCCACGTCCCTCACGGCCGCTGTCGAATGACGAGGTACTTCTTCTACGGCTGCCATGGCGGAGGGAGGTCGGGGAAGTCCGAGATCCTGCGGGAGGGGGACGCATCAGCGAGGCGGTGGCGGCTTAATGACGAGGAGTCGTGCTCGTGGCGTCGGGGATCCGCGTTGCGGATGGGCGGCAGGGAGTGATACGTCTCCAATGTATCTATAATTTTTAATTGCTCCATGCTATATTATCTACTGTTTTGGACTATATTGGGCTTTATTTTCCACTTTTATATTATTCATGGGACTAACCTATTAACCGGAGGCCCAGCCCAGAATTGCTGTTTTTTTGCCTATTTCAGTGTTTCGGATAAACGGATATCAAACGGAGTCCAAACGGAATAAAATCTTCGGGAACGTGATTTTCTCACCGAACGTGATCCAGGAGACTTGGACCCTGCTCCAAGGAACAAAAGAGGCGGTCACGAGGGTGGGGGGCATCCCCCCTAGGGCGCGCCCCCTGCCTCGTGGGCCCCTCGTTGCTCCTCCGGCGTACTTCTTCCTCCTATATATACACACGTACCCACAAACGATCAGAACAGGAGCCAAAAAACTAATTCCACCACCATAAATTTCTGTATCCATGGGATCCCATCTTGGGGCCTGTTCCGGAGCTCCGCCGGAGGAGGGCCGTCATCACGGAGGGCTTCTACATCATCATAGCCTCTCCGATGAAGTGTGAGTAGTTTACCTCAGACCTTCGGGTCCATAGTTAGTAGCTAGATGGCTTCTTCTCTCTCTTTGAATCTCAATACAAAGTTCTCCCCTTCTCTTGTGGAGATCTATTGCGGTGTGTTTGTTGAGACCGATGAATTGTGGGTTTATCATCAAGTCTATCTATGAATAATATTTGAATCTTCTCTGAATTCTTTTATGTATGATTGGTTATCTTTGCAAGTCTCTTCAAATTATCCGTTTGGTTTGGCCAACTAGATTGGTAGTTCTTGCCATGGGAGAAGTGCTTAGCTTTGGGTTCGATCTTGCGGTGTCCTTACCCAGTGACAGAAGGGGCAGCAAGGTACGTATTGTATCGTTGCCATCGAGGATAACAAGATGGGGTTTATTTAATATTGCATGAATTTATCTCTCTACATCATGTCATCTTGCTTAAGGCGTTACTCTGTTTTTAACTTAATACTCTAGATGCATGCTGGATAGCGGTCGATGAGTGGAGTAATAGTAGTAGATGCAGAATCGTTTCGATCTACTTGTCACGGACGTGATGCCTATATACATGATCATGCCTAGATATTCTCATAACTATGCTTAATTCTGTCAATTGCTCAACAGTAATTTGTTCATCCACCGTAGAATACTTATGCTCTTGAGAGAAGCCACTAGTGAAACCTATGGCCCCCGGGTCTATTCTCATCATATCAATCTCCATTACTTTAATCTTGCTTTGCTTTTTTACTTTGCTTTACTTTTTACTTTGCATCTTTATACCAAAAATACCAAAAATATTATATCTATCAGATCTCACTCTCGTAAGTGACCATGAAGGGATTGACAACCCCTAATCGTGTTGGTTGCGAGTAGCTATCGCTTTGTGCAGGTACGAGGGACTTGAGCGTGGCCTCCTACTGGATTGATACCTTGGTTCTCAAAAACTGAGGGAAATACTTACGCTACTCTGCTGCATCACCCCTTCCTCTTCGGGGAAAACCAACGCAAGCTCAAGACGTAGCAAGAAGGATTTTTGGCGCTGTTGCCGGGGAGTTTACGCAAAAAGTCAACATACCAAGTACCCATCACAATCCCTATCTCTCGCATTACATTATTTTCCATTTGCCTCTCGTTTTCCTCTCCCCCCAATTCACCCTTGCCGTTTTATTTGCCCTCTCTCTCCCTATCCTCCCTCTCTATTTGCCTCTTTTTCCCGTTTTCTCTTGTTTGCTTGTGTGCTAGTTTGTTTGCTTGTCGTCATGACTAGTCTCATATCTTCTCCGTTGTCTCCCAAGAGTGAAGTTCTAAATTTTAAACAAAGGGAGGGAGAAAATCTAACAGGTGCTTGGTATAGAATTTGCAATGCTCAAAATAGATCTACCAGAAAGCAATCTACCTTAGTTCTTCTCCACAATTTTTATGTAGGTGTTAATCCTTGGTATAGATATATCGTCGATACCATTACTGGAGGGAACTTCTTGGGTAGCCATACTTTTGATTCTTATAATGCTATGCTAAATTTATTTGGCTCACCACCTCTTTTGGTTAATGGAACCATGTTAACTTTGGAACATGTTATGCAAAGACTTGAAATTATTGAAAATAAAGTTGCTACTATTGAATCAATTGAAAATCTAGATAAAAAGATCCACAATCAAATTACTCAATACGGATCTAAGGTAGGAATGACTTTGAAAAATATTAAGGAAAAAGAACCCATAGTTAATGAGAAAATGAACTTAAACTCTACTAGAATTGATAAACTTGAGGGTATCATTACAAACTTGGGAACCGCTTTTTCTTCCGTAAAGAATACTCCAAGTCCTCCTACTAAAATTGCCAAACTTATGTGTGTTCCTAAAAATAAGGGTGAATCATCTAAGGAAACTGCGGATCTTAAATCTATAAGCATTCATCCCAATCTTTTTGATATCATTAAGGAACCATTCGCTACACATGAATTTTTTTGATCTTGTGCCTAAAAGTTTAATAATCACTAGAAAGAAAGAAATTCCTAAGGGAAACATATGCCTAATCGAAGAATTGCCTACCAAAGATGGCAATACCTAGATCTATCCTCGCTTTTATGCCTAGCTAGGGGCGTTAAACGATAACGCTTGTTGGGAGGCAACCCAATTTTATTTTTATTCCTTGCTTTTTTCTCCTGCTTAGTAATAAATAAATTATTTAGCCTATGTTTGGTTGTGTTTTTTGTGTTTAATTAGTGTTTGTGCCAAATAGAACCGTTGGGAAGACTTGGGGAAAGTCTTGTTGAACTTGCTGTAAAAAACAGAAACTTTAGCGCTCACGAGAACTGCTGTCATTTTTATTTGGAGAGCGCTATTTAGTTAATTCTTTTTGAAGATGATTAATAGATAAATCCTCACGTCCATAAATTTATTTTAGAATTTTTGGGTTTCCAGATCTTGCGCTAGCTACAGATTACTACAGACTGTTCTGTTTTTGACAGATTCTGTTTTTCGTGTGTTGTTTGCTTATTTTGATGAATCTATGGCTAGTAAAATAGTTTATAATCCATAGAGGAGTTGGAATACAGTAGGTTTAACACTAATATAAATAAAGAATGAGTTCATTACAGTACCTTGAAGTGGTCTTTTGTTTTCTTTCCCTAACGGAGCTCACGAGTTTTCTATTTTGAGTTTTGTGTTGTGAAGTTTTCAAGTTTTGGGTGAATTCTTTTGATGGATCATGGAACAAGGAGTGGCAAGAGCCTAAGCTTGGGTATTCCCATGGCACCCCCAAGATAATCCAAGGACACCAAGAAGTCAAAGCTTGGGGATGCCCCGGAAGGCATCCCCTCTTTTGTCCACTTCCATCGGTAATTTACTTGGAGCTATATTTTTATTCACCAACATGATATGTCTTTTGCTTGGAGCGTCTTGTATTATTTGTGTCTTTGTGTCTTAGTATGCCACAATCATCCTTGCTGTACACACCTTTTGGGAGAGCCATACATGAATTAAAATTTGATAGAATACTCTATGTGCTTCACTTATATCTTTTGAGCGTAGTAGTTTTGCTCTATGTGCTTCACTTACATCTTTTGAGCTAGATAATTTTGCTCTATGTGCTTCACTTATATCTTTTTGAGCTAAGTAGTTTTGCTCTATGTGCTTCACTTATATCTTTTGAACTAGATAAATTTTCTCTATGTGCTTCACTTAGATCTTTTAGAGCACGGTGGTGGATTTGTTTTAAAGAAACTATTGATCTCTCATGCTTCACTTAAACTATTTTGAGAGTCTCTTAATAGCATGGTAATTTTCTTAATAATAATATGCTTGGTATTCAAGATTTGTGAAACTTTCTTTTGAGTGTGTTGAATACTAAGAAAAGATTGAAGCATGATAATTGTTTTGAGATATGGAGGTGATAATATTAAAGTCATGCTAGTTGAGTAGTTGTGAATTTAAAGAATACTTGTGTTAAGGTTCGTGATTCCCGTAGCATGCATCTATGGTGAACCGTTATGTAACGAAGTCGGAGCATGATTTATTTATTGATTGTCTTCCTTATGAGTGGCAGTCGGGGACGAGCGATGGTCTTTTCCTACCAATCTATACCCCTAGGAGCATGCGCGTAATACTTTGCTTTGATAACTTCTAGATTTTTGCAATAAGTATATGAGTTCTTTATGACTAATGTTGAGTCCATGGATTATACGCACTCTCACCCTTCCACCTTTGCTAGCCTCTCTAATACCGCGCACCTTTCGCTGGTATCATACACCTACCATATACCTTCCTCAAAACAGTCACCATACCTACCTATTATGGCATTTCCATAGCCATTCCGAGATATATTTCCATGCAACTTTCCACCATCTAGTTCATCATGACACCTTCATCATTGTCATATTGCTTAGCATGATCATGTAGTTGACATAGTATTTGTGGCAAAGCCACTGTTCATAATTTCTTCACACTTGTCACTCTTGATTCATTGCATATCTCGGTACACCGCCGGAGGCATCCATACAGAGTCATACTTTGTTTTAGAATCGAGTTGTAATCATTGAGTTGTAAATAAATAAAAGTGTGATCATCATCATTTAATAGAGCATTGTCCCCCAAAAAAGAGAAAGGCCAAAGAAAAAAAGAAGGCCCAAAAAAAAGAAAATAAATAAAAAGGGGCAATGCTACTATCCTTTTTCCACACTTGTGCTTCAAAGTAGCACCATGATATAGCGAGTCTCATATATTGTGCTTCAAAGTAGCACCATGTTCTTCATATAGAGTCTCATATGTTGTCACTTTCATATACTAGTGGGAATTTTACATTATAGAACTTGGCTTGTATATTCCAATGATGGGCTTCCTCAAAATTGCCCTAGGTCTTCGTGAGCAAGCAAGTTGGATGCACACCCACTAGTTTCTTTTGTTGAGCTTTCATACATTTATAGCTCTAGTGCATCCGTTGCATGGCAATCCCTACTCACTCACATTGATATCTATTGATGGGCATCTCCATAGGCCGTTGATACGCCTAGTTGATGTGAGACTATCTTCCCCTCCTTTTTTTCTTCTCCACAACCACCATTCTATTCCACCTATAGTGTTATATCCATGGCTCATGCTCATGTATTGCGTGAAGATTGAAAAAGTTTTGACAAAGTTAGAGTATGAAACAATTGCTTGGCTTGTCATCGGGGTTGTGCATGATTTAAATACTTTGTGTGATGAACATGGAGCATAGCCAGACTATATGATTTTGTAGGGATAACTTTCTTTGGCCATGTTATTTTGAGAAGACATAATTGCCTTGTTAGTATGCTTGAAGTATTATTATTTTTATGTCAATATAAACTTTTGTCTTGAATCTTTCTAATCTGAATATTCATACCACAATTAAGAAGATTTGCATTGAAATTATGCCAAGTAGCACTCCGCATCAAAAATTCTCTTTTTATCATTTACCTACTCGAGGACGAGCAGGAATTAAGCTTAGGGATGCCTGATACGTCTCCAACGTATCTATAATTTTTGATTGCTCCATGCTATATTATCTACTGTTTTGGACTATATTGGGCTTTATTTTCCACTTTTATATTATTTTTGGGACTAACCTATTAACCGGAGGCCCAGCCCAAAATTGTTTTTTTGCCTATTTCAGTGTTTTGGATAAACGGAATATCAAATGGAGTCCAAACGGAATAAAATCTTCGGGAACGTGATTTTCTCACCGAACGTGATCCAGGAGACTTGGACCCTGCTCCAAGGAACAAAAGAGGCGGTCACGAGGGTGGGGGGCGCCCCCCCCTAGGGCGCGCCCCCTGCCTCGTGGGTCCCTCGTTGCTCCTTCGGCGTACTTCTTCCTCCTATATATACACACGTACCCCCAAACGATCAGAACAGGAGCCAAAAACCTAATTCCACCGCCGCAACTTTCTGTATCCACGAGATCCCATCTTGGGGCATGTTCCGGAGCTCCGTCGGAAGAGGGTCGTCATCACGGAGGGCTTCTACATCATCATAGTCTCTCCGATGAAGTGTGAGTAGTTTACCTCAGACCTTCGGGTCCATAGTTAGTAGCTAGATGGCTTCTTCTCTCTCTTTGAATCTCAATACAAAGTTCTCCCCCTCTCTTGTGGAGATCTATTTGATGTAATCTTCTTTTTGCGGTGTGTTTGTTGAGACCGATGAATTGTGGGTTTATGATCAAGTCTATCTATGAATAATATTTGAATCTTCTCTGAATTCTTTTATGTATGATTGGTTATCTTTGCAAGTCTCTTCGAATTATCCGTTTGGTTTGGCCAACTAGATTGGTAGTTCTTGCCATGGGAGAAGTGCTTAGCTTTGGGTTCGATCTTGTGGTGTCCTTACCCAGTGATAGAAGGGGCAGCAAGGCACGTATTGTATCGTTGCTATCGAGGATAACAAGATGGGGTTTATTTCATATTGCATGAATTTATCTCTCTACATCATGTCATCTTGCTTAAGGTGTTACTCTGTTTTTAACTTAATACTCTAGATGCATGCTGGATAGCGGTCGATGAGTGGGTAATAGTAGTAGATGCAGAATCGTTTCGATCTACTTGTCACGGACGTGATGCCTATATACATGATCATGCCTAGATATTCTCATAACTATGCTCAATTCTGTCAATTGCTCAACAGTAATTTGTTCACCCACCGTAGAATACTTATGCTCTTGAGAGAAGCCACTAGTGAAACCTATGGCCCCGGGTCTATTCTCATCATATCAATCTCCATTACTTTAATCTTGCTTTGCTTTACTTTTTACTTTGCATCTTTATACCAAAAATACCAAAAATATTATATCTATCAGATCTCATTCTCGTAAGTGACCGTGAAGGGATTGACAACCCCTAATCGCGTTGGTTGCTAGTAGCTATCGCTTTGTGCAGGTACGAGGGACTTGAGCGTGGCCTCCTACTGGATTGATACCTTGGTTCTCAAAAACTGAGGGAAATACTTACGCTACTCTGCTGCATCACCCCTTCCTCTTCGGGGAAAACCAACGCAAGCTCAAGACGTAGCAGGGAGCAGCGCCCATGGGATTTGGCCATTTGTACGGTGGGGGCGGCGCCGGAGGCGGGGATTGGGGCGTGGGGGAGGAGGTGAGGCAGAGGCGGGTGAGATTTTTTACTCCGCCGCCGAGCAGTGGAGTAAATATAGGGGCGGAATAAGTGACATAGGATAATTTTTCCTCCACTAATGGTTTTAGGCGGCTAGGTCCTGGTTATACCAGGTTTCACTCCTCTAACCGGTTGTAGGGGATCGGTTAGAAATGCCCCAAGGGAACAACTTCTAAAGAACTAATACAAAAACTAGACCACTTTTTTGAAACACTCCTCAGTTATCCCATGGAGGCAACCACAAAAGCATCGCGTACAAAGGAACCCCCCCCCCTTAGCTCCACCTCTGGATATGTGGACCCCATAGTTCTTCTGAGTGTTAGGATTGCCATTAGTGGTTTTACGAGCATCAGTTCCACTCTCATTATCAGTATCCATATAACGTTCTCTACTAATATCATCATTATTTCCATCATCATCATTGCCACTATCATATTTCCCATCTTTATTTCCACTAAGAGGCACCTCCACAGTAATTTAGACCTTGAATGTCTTCCCTCCAATGCCAAACATCCTTTCTGTAGGGATTTTTGTAGGGTCCCTGCACTAGACCTTGACCCTAACACACTCAAAAAGACATTGGAACATGTCCTGCCAATCCATGTCAAGCAACAAACCAAAAGCAATGATTGGTCAAGAACTGACCACTCATACCACTTTGGCAGTAGACCTCTAACACCATACCCTCAAGTTTCCCTTTCCATGCCTCAACATTGATAGTCATGTTAGGTTGAGTCAATCCAATACATGGGCAGTGTGCAACCTTCTCAACAGAGATATGGGGGAATTTTACCACGTAGGACCACTCATCTAGTACCCTGACCTGCCTTGGCCAATTTTTCTTGTAAATGCTAGAGAATTCCTTGATGAGCTCTTCCTGATTGGACATGAATCTACTTGGTGAGCAGTAGCCTTGCAGAAGCATCTCTTAGGTCGATTACACATGCTTTATGGATATATGAGACCGAATATGCAATTCTATTTACCCACTTTAAATTGGGTATCTGTTTCCATTCTTTTCCCACTAGGATCAGAAATCATGTATTTTCCATATCCATATGTTTCCGAAATAGTGTACTAGAGAAAAGAAGTGCTTCGAATCATTGTGTGATGCCATGGATCATCACAATAATAACAAGTGACTTGCGCATCGTCAGTGCAATCGGTAGCCACCCGACTCTTGTGATCCACAGCTCCAGGAGCAGAAGCAAAACTACCCACTAGACCCTTAGTCTGACCTTTTTCTAGGTTTTTCTTTCTTGTGCCCCAAGTCTAAGCTTATTGCTTCCCTTGCCCCTATTTGTTTTTCTGATCTGTGCTCTAAACACAAGGAAGAATATTCCCAACATCCCATGGCCCTCCCGGCGATTCATACATGGGAGGTGGGAATAGAGGGTAGCCTCCAGGGAACAGCCATGGCGGGGGCGCTCCAGGGAAACCAAAAGAGAATTGGGGCGGGTACCCAAATTGAGGAACCCACCTTGATCCGACAGCGGTCCCTGGTGTTGCTGTGGGGGTGGTGGACGATGAGCACCATATCCCTGCCAGTGCCCATGTCCATTCGACATCAAGCACTTCTTTCGAATCCGCTCGTAACCCAGCCTTGGACCCCTCGACCATGACGAGCAAGAGAACCTGGGAAACAATCCTCCACACAAAAGCATTTCTTCTCAAACAAATCCTTCTAGACCCAGACTACCGCACCTGTCTTCCTAGGGTTGGTTCGCGCAGGGGGTGAATTGGATGAGATCAGGGAAGGGGAAAGTGTATCCACCCACAGTTAACCAAAGTAGGTGGCGTCCACCTCCTCCAACTCAATGACAGAGATGCCCCTCTTGCAGGACAAACCCCCTTTCTCTGCTGGCTCGTGCCCAACTAGACCCTCTACCGCCATTTTATAACTGAATCCTCCCCATCGGCGATCATCTACTATGGTGGCCCAGTCATTAAATCCTTATCACCGAATTCTAAACTCATGAGGACAGATCTTGCCTAAATCGCCACCTTGCCCACATCAGTTGCCTAGTGCATTCCCTCCTGGAAAGCCGCTAGTACGCCCCCTGAACTCGCGTGTCAAAACTGCCTCCTCTGCCCAGGAGAGGATTTGTTCCGCCGTTAGTGGTTGTCCCAAGGCGAACAACCGTCTCCGCTCCCCCCCCCCCCGAAGTTCGTGATGGAAATATGCCCTAGAGGCAATAATAAAATGGTTATGATTATATTTACTTAATAATGATAAAGGTTTATTATTCATGCTAGAATTGTATTGACCGGAAACTTGAATACATGTGTGGATACATAAACAAATATTGTGTCCCTAGTGAGCCTCTACTAGACTAGCTCGTTGATCAAAGATGGTCAAGGTTTCCTGAAAGTGCAACTAATCCCTGTGTGGTTTTGGTAATTCTTAACAACATATAGCTCATTGAACTAATGTTCTTTCAAGATAATCATTTCAGAAAGTTCAATGATTGGCATGGCATGGACTAGAGATGTGGACCCCTCAAAATGCTAAGGACACATATTGGCAAAAGCTCAAGACTCTACATTTTCATTTTAATGATCCAAGATCACATTGAGTCCATAGGAAAAGCCAATACTATTAAAAGGGGATGAGGTGTTGTTTAATGGCTTGCTTGCTCAAAATGCTTAGTGATATGCTCCAAAGCACTCAACCACTTTCTCATTTCCACATCTATACCTACTAATAAAGCAAGGTGCGTTTCTCCAAATTTTTCATCCGTTCACCAGTGAATAGATTTCTTTTTACTATCTGAGGTGGTACTAATTTTTTGTGCATCCATGTGCTAGAAAAAGAAATATGGTTTATCCAGAATTTCGTACATGGGCCACGCACTAAAGCCCAGTAATGCCAACCCACTTATTTCCCTGCCCACGCAGCTGGGAAACTCATATTTGCCGCACTTGGCGACAGATAATCGGAGGTTCGCACAGATAGCCCTAGACTAGGCCGGCCCGTTTTCATTTCTTATGTTCATTTTCTATTTAACATTTTATATTCCTTTCTCTTTTTATTTCCTCTTTCCTCTTTATTTTTTCTTTTTCATTTTTAATCTTATTTTTGTTTATTCTTACGTTTTTGATCAAATAATTTTTTTATGAAATGTTTAGAATTTCAATTTTGTTCAAAATTTTGAAGAATGTTCAGAATTCCAAAATTTCATTCCCGTTTTAAAAATGTTCAGATATTAAAAAATTATCATTCCGAAATTTTTTGAAAACGGAAAAATTGTTTCTGTTTTACAAAATTGTTTCAGATTTTCAGAAAAACATTGTATTTTTTAAAAATGTTCCCAATTCGAAAAAAAAATCTTATTGTAGTGAAATGTTCACGAATTCAACATAAAAATATTTTAAATAGCCCCGTATTGCTCTTTACATACCGTCGTATCAATTTAAAAAACGTCCGTGAAACTACATGTAATAATAAGATGTATGGAATATGGATCTATTATTCCGGACAAAGGATGGATGTATTGGCATGTGAGCTAGCTGGAAAAGGACACAGAAATATTTAAATGAAAAGTAATGTTCCCGTTTTTAAAAAAACTGTATTTTCCAAAATTGTTCAAGTTTCTTAAAAAAACTATCCGAAGTGGTACTAATTTTTTGTGCAAACATGTGCTAGAAAAAGAAATATGGTTTATCCAGAATTTCGTACATGGGCCATGCGCTAAAGCCCAATAATGCCAACCCACTTATTTCCCTGCCCACGCAGCTGGGAAACTCCTATTTTCCGCACCTGGCGACAGATAATCGGAGGTTCGCACAGATAGCCCTTGACTGGGCCGGCCCGTTTTCATTTCTTGTGTTCATTTTCTATTTAACATTTTATATTCCTTTCTCTTTTTATTTCCTCTTTCTTTTTTCTTTTTCATTTTTAATCTTATTTTTGTTTATTTTTACGTTTTTGATCAAATAATTTTTTATGAAATGTTAAGAATTTCAATTTTGTTCAAAATTTTGAAGAATGTTCAGAATTCCAAAATTTCATTCCTGTTTTAAAAATGTTCAGATATTAAAAAAATTATCATTCCGAAATTTTTTGAAAACGGAAAAATTGTTTCTGTTTTACAAAATTGTTTCAGATTTTCAGAAAAACATTGTATTTTTTAAAAATGTTCCCAATTCGAAAAAAAATCTTATTGTAGTGAAATGTTCACGAATTCAACATAAAAATATTTTAAATAGCCCCGTATTGCTCTTTACATACCGTCGTATCAATTTAAAAAACGTCCGTGAAACTACATGTAATAATAAGATGTATGAAGTATGGATCTATTATTCCGGACAAAGGATGGATGTATTGGCACGTGAGCTAGCTAGAAAAGGACATTGTAATATTTAAATGAAAAGTAATGTTCCCATTTTTTCAAAAAAATTGTATTTTCCAAAATTGTTCTAGATTCTTAAAAAATACATTTTAAAAAATGCTCCAAATTTGAAAAATATTCTTGCTTTAGAGGAATGCTCACAAATTCAAATAATGTTCATGTTAAAAATTACACATTTTCTAAAATTGTTCTGAAAGGTAAACATGTTTCCATTTTTGAAAATTGTTCGAAAATTCAAAAAATGCTCGTGTTCTTATAAAAGGTTCGTGTTTTTGAAAATTGTTTGTGAATTTTAGAAAATGTTCCCATTTCAAATTGTGTTTCTGTATTTCTGAAAATGTATGAAACTTCCAAAAAACAAATTGAAGTTTTAAAAATTGTTTTGAATTTCAAAATTTGTTCATGTTTCCAAGAATATTCGGCAAGTCATAATAATAATTATTTTTTAAGAAGTAAAAAAAGTAATCATAGAATCTTTCAAATCTGACATTGCGGTATGTTCTTAAATATTTACGTTGTCCATTGGTTAGCAGGTGCAACCATTGACTCGAAAAGAGAAGACCCACCTCATTTTCATATTATTGAACTTCATGCCTTAAAATCCCCTCGAATGAATGAAAAAATAGATTGAATAATTCACGGACCTTCTCTGGCGTGCGATGACCTAATAAAACTCTTAAATCCACTCGATCAATGAATGAAAAAATAGCGGATTGATTACTTCACACACGGCGAAACCCAGAACCAAAATGTTCCTTCTTGACAAGCACACAGGGTTTTTCTTGCACACTATTTTTCCTCCTGTTGCAACGCACGGGCATATGTGCTAGTATGTCTTAAACCAAAAGTCAAACTCGGCCTCACCGATTTGATCTGTTCGGCGCCATCGAGTTCATTTGACATAGCCATATCCACAACCCTAATCAATTCGGTCTCACCGATAGGGATCTCAGTCTCACCAAGATGGGATTGCAAACTCTCTGTTTCCCTTGGTAACGTTCCGGTCTAAGCGAGATGAGCGGTCGGTCCCACCGAGTTCGCAATGCAAACTCTCTGTTTCCTTCTTGTAACATTTTGGTCTCACCAAAATGAGCGATTTGTCCCACCGAATTTGCCTGACCAACTCTCTCTTTGCCTATTACTGAAATCGGTCTCACCGAGTTTAAGTGATCGGTCTCACCGAGATCAAGTTATGCCCTAACCCTAACGAAATCGGTCCCACCGAGTTGATCATGTTGGTCCCACCGAAAAGCCTAACGTTCACATTTTGAACTGAATCGGTCTGACCGAGTTTCACTATTCGGTCCCACCGAGTTTGGTAAATTGTGTGTAATGGTTAGATTTTGTGTGGAGGCTATATATACCCCTCCACCCTTCTCTCCATTAGGGAGAGAGCCATCAGAACGTGCCTACACTTCCACTACTCAGTTTGTAAGAAAGAACCACCTACTCATGTGTTGAGACCAAGACATTCCAATCCAACCACAAGAATCTTGATCTCTAGCTTTCCCCTAGTTGCTTTCCACTCAAATCATCTTTCCACCATATCCAAACCTATGCGAGAGAGTTGAGTGTTGGGGAGACTATCATTTGAAGCACAAGAGCAAGGAGTTCATCATCAACACACCATCTATTATCTTTTGGAGAGTGGTGCCTCCTAGATTGGTTAGGTCTCACTTCGGAGCCTCCGTAAAGATTGTGGAGTTGAACCAAGGAGTTTGTAAGGGCAAGGAGGTTGCCTACTTCGTGAAGATCTACCCAAGTGAGGTAAGTCCTTCGTAGGCGATGGACATGGTGGGATAGATGGTTGCTTCTTCATGGACCCTTCGTGGGTGGACCCCTCCGTGGACTCGCGCAACCATTACCCTTTGTGGGTTGAAGTCTCTGTCAACGTAGATGCACCACCTATTGGAACCACGCCAAAAATCTTTGTGTCTACATTGTGTTTGCTCCCTCCAAACTCCTCCCCTTTACCTTCATATGCAATGATTTACATTCCGCTTCTATACTCTTAGAATTGCATGTGTAGGTTGATTGCTTGACTTGTATTAAGTTGCTAAAATCTGCCAAGACTTAAAATTGAGAAAAGGCTAGATTTTTATTACGTCAAGTAGTCTAATCACCCCCTTCTAGACATACTTTTGATCCTACAAGTGGTATCAGAGTTGTGGTCTCCATTTGCCCTTGATTTCCGTAGCTTTGGTGATCGTAGCCTTGGTTTCACAACCTAGGAGAGTATGGCGTCTAGCGAGGGAAATTTCTACCATAGAGGTCCTTACTTTGATGGTACTGATTTTGCTAGTTGGAAGCACAAGATGAAAATGCATATTCTTGGACATAACCCTGCCATTTGGGCTATTGTATGTATTTCTTGCAAGGTGAATTCTTCGATGGGAGAGAACCAAATCATGAAGCTACCGCTGAAGAATTGATGATGCTGCAATACAATGCTCAAGCTTGCGATATCCTCTTCAACGGATTGTGCCCCGAAGAATTCAACAAAATCAGCCGTCTTGAGAATGCAAAGGAAATTTGGGATACTTTGATTGATATGCATGAAGGTACCGACTCCGTCAAGGAATCCAAATTGGATGTGCTTCAAAGTCAACTTGACAAGTTCAAAATGAAGGATGGTGAAGGTGTCGCTGAAATGTACTCTAGGCTTGCTCTCATCACAAATGAGATTGCCAGCTTAGGAAGTGGAGAGATGACCGGCAGATTCATCATCAAGAAGATCCTAAGAGCTTTGGATGGAAAATATGATACCGTATGCACATCGATCCAAATTATGCCCAATTACAAAGATCTCAAGGCAACAGAAGTCACTGGTAGAATTGTTGCTCATGTCACTCAAGTATAAGGAAGAGCTTCACAACAAGTCTAGTGGTTCTTACAAAGCCTCATGTGATGCTCCTACATCATCAACTAAGAAAAACGTCTTCAATGAGGAGTTGAGCTTAATGGTGAAGAACTTTAACAGGTTCTACAAGAGTAGAAGCGAAGAAAGAAGTTCCAAGTCAAGGTCCTACAATGACAAAGATCTTCTAGTCGTGAGCGTAACTGCTACAATTGTGGAAGACCCGGACACTACTCCAATGAGTGTACGGCTCCCTACAAAAGAAGAGAAGAGTCACCTAAAAGGAGAAGCAAAAGGGAAGAATCACCTCCAAGAGAAAGAAGGAGTAGAGATGATCGTTATGAACGAAGAACCTCTCACAGAAGCAAGGGTTCGGAAAGGAAGGACAAGTCATCAAGGCGCTACACAAAACGAAGACATCAAGCTCACGTTGGTGAATGGGTATCCGGTTCTGACTCCGGCAACCACTTCGAGAGAAGTTATCACTCTGACTCCGAATATACTCAAGATGAAGGTGTTGCTGGTCTAGCACTTGTGTCAACCAACTCCTATGACATATTTGACTCACCAAATGAAGGAATTGGAAGATGCTTCATGGCTAAAGGCCCAAAGGTATCACACCCCAAGTATGTTGATTTCAATAGTGATGAAGATGACTTGCTAGGTGATGATGATTTACTTGTTGACAACTCTAGTGATGAAAACTATGATGAACTTGCTATTAATCATGCTCATTAAGATAAAACGAGTGACGATGATAAGAAGGTGATTGAGCGTCTAACTAAAGAACTAAACACTCTTAAGTTAGCTCATGAAACTACCTTAGAAAATCATCGAGAGCTTCAATGATGATCTTCGTAAGAAAAGTTCTTCTTACATCGCCAAGCGTTTACTCTTGACTACTTACATGCCACAAGTAAAATCTAGCAACAAGAGTAAGAAAGATTCTTCTTCTAGTAGTAACAATAATCATACTAAATCCAATGTTGTTGCTTCTAGTAGTTCTCTTGATTCCACTAATGATTCTCTTAGCCAAGTCACACTTGAGAAAGAAAATAGCTTATTGATGACCCACAAGTATGGGGGATCAATTATAGCTCTTTTCGATAAGTAAGAGTGTCGAACCCAACGAGGAGCAGAAGGAAATGAGAAGTGGTTTTCAGCAAGGTAATGTCTGCAAGTGCTGAAATTGTAAGTAGCGGAGTAGTTTGATAGCAAGGTAATTTGTAATGAGCAAGTAACGATAATAGTAGCCAAAGTGCAGCAAGGTAGCCTAATCCTTTCGAGGCAAAGTACGGGCCAAAACGTTCTCTTATGATATGAAAAGCGTTCTTGAGGGTACACGGGATTTTCATCTAGTCACTTTCATCATGTTGGCTTAATTCGTGTTCGGTACTTTGATAATTTGATATGTGGGTGGACTAGTGCTTAGGTGTTGTTCTTACTTGAAAAAACCTCCTACTTATTATTAACCCTCCCGCAAGCATCCGCAACTACGAGAAAAAGTATTAAGAATAAATTCTAACCATAGCATTAAACTTTTGGATCCAATCGGTCCCTTACAAAATAGCGCATAAATTGGGTTTTAAGCTTCTGTCACTCTCGCAACCCATCATCTAATTCTACTCCACAATGCATTCCCTTAGGCCCAAATATGGTGAAGTGTCATGTAGTTGACGTTCACATGACACCACTAAGGGAATCACAACATATATACTATCAAAATATCGACCACATATCAAGTTCACATGATTACTTGCAACATGATTTCTCCTGTGACCTCAAGAACAAAAGTAACTACTCACAAATGATAAACATGCTCATGATCAGAGGGTATTAAATAGCATATTGGATCTAAACATATAATCTTCCACCAAATAAACCATATAGTAATCAACTACAAGATGTAATCAACACTATTAGTCACCCACAAGCACCAATCTGTAGTTCCGGTAACAAGATTGAACACAAGAGATGAACTAGGGTTTGAGGGGAGATGGTGTTGTTGAAGATGTTGATGGAGATTTCCCTCCCCAAAATGGGAGAGTTGTTGGTGATGATGATGACGATGATTTCCCCCTCTGGGAGGGAAGTTCCCTGGCGGAATCGCTCCGCCGGAGGGCAAAAGTGCTCCTGCCCAAGTTCCGCCTCGAGACGGCGGCGCTCCATCCCGAAAGTCCTCCCCTTATATTTTCTAGATGAAATTTACTTATATACCAGAAGATGGGCACCGTATGTGGGCCTGGGTGAGCACAACCCACCACGGCGCGCCTGGGCTCCCTGGTGCGCCCAGGTGAGTTGTGCCGACATGGTGGGCCCTCTCTTGTAGTTATTTGCTCCAATATTCCTCAAATAATCCATAAAAATCTCTGTGAAGTTTCAGCTTGTTTGGAGTTGTGCAGAATAGGTGGCCTGACGTAGCTTTTCCAGGTCCAGATTTCCAGCTGTCGGAATTCTTCCTCTTTGTGTGTACCTTGCATATTATGAGAGAAAAGGCATTAGAATTACTTCAAAAAGCATTATTATGGATAAAAACATTATAAATAACAGTAAGAAAACATGATGCAAAATGGACATGTCAACTCCCCCAAGCATAGACCTCGCTTGTCCTTAAGAGAAAACCGAAAACGAAAAACATGTCTACTCATACGTCTCCAACGTATCTACTTTTCCAAACACTTTTGCCCTTGTTTTGGACTCTAACTTGCATGATTTGAATGGAACTAACCCGGACTAACGCTGTTTTCAGCAGAATTACAATGGTGTTATTTATGTGCAGGAGCAAACGTTCTCGGAATGACCTGAAACTTCACGGAGCCACTTTTCAGAAAAGAAGAAAAATACCTGCAAAAGATGAAGGCCAGGGGGCCCACCACCTCTCCACGAGGGTGGGGGCGCGCCTGCCCCCCTAGGGCGCGCCCCCTACCTCGTGGGCCCCCTGTTGCCTCTCCGACTCCAACTCCATATATTGAGTTTCAGGGAGAGAAAAATTAGAGAGAAGAAATCATCGCGTTTTACGATATGGAGCCGCCGCCAAGCCCTAAAACCTCTCGGGAGGGCTGGTTTGGAGTCCGTTCGGGGCTCCGGAGAGGGGAATCCATCGCCATCGTCATCATCAACCATCCTCCATCACCAATTTCATGATGCTCACCGCCGTGCGTGAGTAATTCCATCATAGGCTTGCTGGACGGTGATGGGTTGGATGGCATCTATCATGTAATCGAGTTAGTTTTGTTAGGGTTTGATCCCTAGTGTCCACTATGTTCTGAGATTGATGTTGCTATGACTTTGCTATGCTTAATGCTTGTCACTAGGGCCCGAGTGCCATGATTTCAGATCTGAACCTATTATGTTTTCATCAATATATGAGTGTTCTTGATCCTATCTTGCAAGTCTATAGTCACCTATTATGTATTATAATCCGTTAACCCTGAAGTGACAATAATCGGGATACTTACCGGTGATGGCCGTAGTTTGAGGAGTTCATGTATTCACTATGTGTTAATGCTTTGTTCCGGTTCTCTATTAAAAGGAGGCCTTAATATCCATTAGTTTCCGTAAGGACCCCGCTACCACGGGAGGGTAGGACAAAAGATGTCATGCAAGTTCTTCCATAAGCACGTATGACTATATTCAGAATACATGCCTACATTATATCAATGAACTGGAGCTAGTTCTGTGTCACCCTAGGTTATGACTGTTACATGATGAACCGCATCCGGCATAATTCTCCATCACTGATCCATTGCCTACGAGCTTTCCATATATTGTTCTTCGCTTATTTACTTTCTCGTTGCTATTGCTATCATCACTACAACATACCAAAAACGTTGCTTTTACTACTGTTACCTTTTGCTACCGTTACCACTACTATCATATTACTTTGCTACTAAACACTTTGCTGCAGATATTAAGTTTCTAGGTGTGGTTAAATTGACAACTCAGCTGCCAATACTTGAGAATATTCTTTGGCTCCCCTTGTGTCGAATCAACAAATTTGGGTTGAATACTCTACCCTCGAAAACTGTTGTGATCCCCTATACTTGTGGGTTATCAAGACTATTTTCTGGCGCCGTTGCCGGGGAGCATAGCTCTATTCTTTGAGTCACTTGGGATATATATCTGCTTATCATTATGAAGAACTTGAGAGATTTAAAAACCAAGATCTATCCCTCAACTACGAGGGGAGGTAAGGAACTGCTATCTAGCTCTGCACTTGATTCACCTTCTGTTATGAGTAAGTTTGCGACACCTACACATGCTTCTGCTATTCGTTCTGATATGTCGCATGTTATTCATGATGCCACTTCTGCTATGCATGATACTTATGATGAAACTACCTCTATGCCTGATACTACTGTGCCACTTAGTGATTTTCTTGATGAACTACTTGCTAGGGCTAGAGAAATTGAAAATATTGAATCTGATGATACTGATGAAAGTGATGATGAAGAATCACTTGTTATTCCTAAGGGTTATGTTTTTGATCAAGAAGCTTCTTTCGCTATTTTAGCTTGCAAAAATAGAAATGAACTCAAAAGGTTATTAGCTAAATGGAGTAAGAAATCTCTAAATGCTAGAATGAAACCTAACCCTGCTTTTGCTACTTCACCTATCTTTGTTACTGAGAAGGATTATGAATTCTCTATTGATCCTGATATAATTACTTTGGTTGAATCTGATCCTTTTCATGGTTATGAATCTGAAACTGTTGTGGCACATCTTACTAAGTTGAATGATATAGCCACCCTGTTCACTAAAGATGAGAGAACTCATTACTTTTACATCCTTAAAGTATTTCCATTCTCATTAAAGGGTGATGTTAAGATATGGTTTAATTCTATTGATCCTGGTTGTGTGCGTAGTCCCCAGGATATGATTTATTACTTCTCTGCTAAATATTTCCCTGCTCATAAGAAACAAGCTGCTTTAAGGGATATATATAATTTTGTGCAAATTGAAGAAGAGAGTCTCCCACAAGCTTGGGGGAGGCTTCTCTAATTACTTAATGCTTTGCCTGATCATCCTCTTAAGAAGAATGAAATACTTGATATGTTTTATAATGGACTAACCGATGCCTCCAGAGATTACCTGGATAGTTGTGCTGGTCCTGTTTTCAGGGAAAGAACACCGGATGAAGCTGAAATTCTATTGAATAATATGTTGACAAATGAAAATAATTGGACACCTCCGGAGCCAATTCCTGAGCCTATTCCTAAACCAACTCCGACGAAGAGGGGTATTCTATTTCTCAGTCCTGAAGATATGCAAGAGGCAGATAAATCTATGAAAGAAAAGGGTATTAAAGCTGAATATGTTAAGAATTTACCTCCTATTGAAGAAATACATGGTCTTAATTTACCACATGTTGAAGAAACATATAGTCTTAATCCTTTACCTATTGAAGAAACTCATGGTCTTGATAACCCGACACAGGTAGTAAAGGTAAATTCTCTCTATAGATATGATAAAGCTGAAATCCCATTTACTAAATTTGCTAGCCCATGCTTAGATGAGTTTGATAAATTTATGGTTAAGCAAGAAGACTTTAATGCTTATTTTGGTAGACAATTGAAATACAATTCAAATATGCTTGAACACTTGGGTGATTATATGGCTAATGTTAAAGGTGAACTTAAACTTATTAGTAAACATGCTTCTATGGTTACCACTCAAGTAGAACAAGTACTTAAAGCTCAAAATGATTTACTCAATGAATTGAATAGTAAAGATAATGATAATGCTATTAGAGTGGCTACTAGAACTGGTAGAATGACTTAGGAACCTTTGTATCCTGAAGGCCACCATAAGAGAATTGAGCAAGATTCTCACAGAAATAATATAGATGTACCTAGTTCTTCTAAAAAGAAGAAAACAAAAAATGATAGGACTTTGCATGCTTCTAGTGATCCTATTGTTGAAACACCTGAGAATCCAAATGATATTTCTATTTCTAATGCTGAAACTCAATCTGGTAATGAACCTAAAACTAGTGATAATGCTAATAATAATGTTCATGATGATGCTCAACCTAGTAATGATAATGATATAGAAATTGAACCTGCTATTGATCTTGATAAACCACAATCAAAGAATCAACGTTATGATAAAAAAGACTTTGTTGCTAGGAAACATGGTAAAGAAAGAGAACCATGGGTTCAGAAACCCATGCCTTTTCCTCCCAAACCATCCAAGAAAAAGGATGATGAGGATTTTGAGCGCTTTGCTGAAATGATTAGATCTATCTTTTTTTGCGTATGCGATTAACTGATATGCTCAAAATCAATCCTTATGCTAAGTACATGAAAGATATTATTACAAATAAAAGAAAGATACCGGAAGCTGAAATTTCCACCATGCTTGCTAATTATACTTTTAAGGGTGAAATACCAAAGAAACTTGGAGATCCAGGAGTACCCACTATACCATGCTCTATTAAAAGAAATTATGTTAAAACTACTTTATGTGATCTTGGAGCCGGTGTTAGTGTTATGCCTCTCTCTTTATATCGTAGACTTGATTTGGATAAGTTGACACCTACTGAAATATCTTTGCAAATGGCTGATAAATCCACTGCTATACCTATCGGTATTTGTGAGGATGTGCCTGTTGTAGTTGCAAACGTTACTATTTTAACGGACTTTGTTATTCTTGATATTCCCGAGGACGATAGTATGTCTATTATTCTTGGGAGACCCTTTTTGAATACTGCAGGGGCTGTTATTGATTGCACTAAAGGCAATGTCACTTTTCATGTTAATGGTAATGAGCATATGGTACACTTTCCGAGGAAACAATCTCAAGTTCATAGTATCAACTCTATTGGAAAAATTCCATCGATTATATTTGGAGGTTTTGAATTTCCTCTTCCTACTGTCAAGAAGAAATATGATATTCTTATTATTGGGGATGTGCATATCCCCGTTGAGGTAACATAGTGTTATTCGAAATTTCTCCGCTTCCATGTTATTCGGAATAAGTTCGTTAACAAGACTTGATCAACCTTGTTAGAGGATTCCTTTTGATGATCATGAGATGGATGAAACTAGAAGGCACAACCTTCTGTACCCCACTTTTACTTTCTATTACTTATATTAAATAAAATAAAAATAAATATTTTTCTGTCTGTTATCTGATTATCCATGCAATATAAAAATACCTCGAAAATAAAAGTTCTCCAAATGCCCTGAAATTTAAATATGATTTTTCTAGAATATTTGGCACCGAGAACACAGCAGGGGGGTCAACCACTTGCCCACGAGGGTGGAGGGCGCGCCCTACCCCCCTGGGCGCGCCCCCTGCCTCATGGGTCCACGGTGGCCCTCCTCCACTTATCCTTTCACCCATACACTTCTTCTTCCTCCCACAAACACGAATATCCAGCTCAAGCACGAGTTCTAGCTCACTTTGCTGCCATTTTCGATCTCCTTGCTCAAAGCACCTCTCACAAAACTGCTTGGGGAGATTGTTCCTTGGTATGTGACTCCTCCATTGGTCCAATTAGTTTTTGTTCTAGTGCTTTATTCGTTGCAAATTTTTGCTTCTTAGGTGACCTTGTTCTTGAGCTTGCATGTCAAATTTATATGGTTCCAAGTAGTTTTGATGCATGATATAGGCCCTAGGCACTTGTAGGAGTAGTTGCTATCAATATTATTGAGTTTGGTTTACTTTTATTTTGAAGTTACTAAAAATTTCAGAATTTTTCAGAAAATGATGAGGAGACTATTGAGGGGCTCATCGAGCTAAAGCTTGAAGGAAAAGGCACTGAAGCCTAAGTATAATTTGCCACACTCCGCGGAGGTTCGGGCGTGTGAATGGCCTTCCGATGATTTCTTGAGAGCTGCCAGTATCTATGAAGATTTTAATGAGTTGGCTAGGAATGCAGGCCTCACCGCTTTCCTCCACGACCAATGCGATCAATATCTCTTACTCACAAATACCTTTGTGCAAAACTTTCATTTCCATTCTAGGAACTCACCACCTACGGTGGAGTTTCATTTATATGATGAGCATAAGGAGATGTCACTTTATGATTTTTTTCGGATTTGTTTGGTCCCTTTTGAGGGCAAGATAGAAGAACCACATCATGATGATGTGGAGGGGTTTATTGATACTATCACTGTAGGGAAACAAGGAAGGTTTCTGATGCACGAATCACTAGCATAGATTTTCCTGTTTTACATTACTTTGCATTATTTCCTAGTCGTTGCTTAATTGGATGCGGAAACTGTGGAAACCTTAGTATCCCTGATATAATTATTCTGCTCCACGGTTTATAAAGTGATAACACTTTTAGTATGGGCGGTATTATTGCCAAACGGTTAAGTCTGAACCGTACCAAGGGCCACATCTTTGGAGGCATCTATGCTTCACGCCTAGCTGCACATTTTAACATACCTATTAGGCATTTTGAGAAGGAAGAAAAGGTGCTGCCTCGTGTTTATCTAGATTATAAAAGTATGGTGGCACATGATTTTATTGTTAAGAATAGGGAAGGAGAGCTTAAATATCAATTTATCTTTAACAAACATCATCCTGAGACTATTACCCTACCCGCTCCTTCTTTGTTTGATTTATCTTCAGGCACGTACCTTGTTCCGTTGAAGGCTATTCACGCCTATCGGAACCCTGCACCAGCCGTGGAGCCAGAGCCGGAACCACAAGTTGATCCTTCACGACAGTCTAATTACCAGTGGGATCCGGAGATGATTGTCAGCCAGTGGCAACCAGAGTCTTCCTCTTCTTCATCGCAGTACAACCCCAACTACTATTATGGATATCCGCCAGGCCAGCCGTGGCCATAGACCAACTTAGGCCAAAAACCTAGGCTTGGGGGAGTACCTATTTCCCACCGACATTACATTTATGTTCACAGACTCATTGCTAGATGTCAGTGCTCATACTTTTTCATTGTATCATCCATGCTAGATTAATTTCCTTTTTATACTTTCTTCTTGTGTGTTTAATAAACCTTAAGAAAAACCAAAAAAATTAGTTGTAGCTTTTAATCAGTTTAATTTCCATGCTTGTAGTAGTAATTAGAAAGAAAATCCAAAACTATTTCATGTTCTTTTTTTGCTTGTTGGGAGCTTTCCTGTGTAAATAGTTTTATTTCTTTTCTTTTCTTTGGGGTCGATAGGAGAAGACCATGATTAAATTGTTGAAGTGGCTCTTATATGCATTATTGTTTATCTGACAAAAGAGCCCCTATTGCCTTGTCTTCTCCTGTTTATTGAATGCTCGCAGATTCCAGCCTAGTCCAATGCACGTGCACTATTATTATTATTCACACTATTCGGTCGTGCAAGTGAAAGGCAATTATGATGTTATATGATGGACTGGCTGAGATGAGAAAAGCTGGTATGAACTCGACCTCTTTTGTTTTTGTAAATATGATTAGTTCATTGTTCCTGATTCAGCCTATTATGAATAAACATGTTCGCAATGACAATTAGAGATCATAGTTTCTTGTGCCATGCCTGATTAGCTATGAGTTATAATGGTTTACCTTGCGTGCCAACATGCTATTGAGATAGTTATGATGTGGTATGATAGGGTGGTATCCTCCTCTCAATGATTTAAGTGACTTGACTTGGCACATGTTCACGCATGTAGTTGAAACAAAATCAACATAGCCTTCATGATATTTATGTTCATGGTGGATTATATCCTACTCATGCTTGCATTCGGTGTTGATTAATTTTAATGCATGTTCATGATTGTTGTCGCTCTCTTGCTGGTCGCTTCCCAGTCTTTTGCTAGCCTTCACCTGTACTAAGCGGGAATACTGCTTGTGCATCCAATCCCTTAAACCCCAAAGTTATTCCACATGAGTCCACTATACCTACCTATATACGATATCTACCTGCCGTTCCAAGTAAATTTGTATGTGCCAAACTCTAAACCTTCAAATAAATATCCTGTTTTATATGCTCGAATAGCTCATGTATCAACTAGGGTTGTCTGTATCTTCCATGTTAGGCGGGTTATTCTCAAGAGGAGTGGACTCCGCTCCTCACTCACGAGATAAATGGCTGGTCACCGGGATTCCCAGTCCCATGCTTTATGCAAACTAAATCAAAATAATTGCAAACAAAACTCCCTCTGGGACTCTTGTTAGTTGGAGGCACTCGTTGTTTCGAGCAAGCCATGGACTGATGCTTGTTGGTGGAAGGGGGAGTATAAACTTTACCATTCTGTTTGGGAACCGCCTATAATGTGTGTAGCATGGAAGATATCGCCATCTCTTGGTTGTTATGTTGACAATAAAATTATACCGCTCAAAATATTATTCACCTCTATTTCAAAACCGAGCTCTGGCACCTCTACAAATCCCTGTTTCCCTCTGCGAAGCACCAGTTAGAGAGCACCGCTGTCATTTTCATTCATCACTGTTAGTTTACATTGAGTATGACTTGACTGGATCTCTTTTACCATGAATTACAATGTCTAGTCAGTCCTTGGTCTTTAAAGGTGCTCTGCATTTATGTTTTGCGGTCTCAGAAAGGGCTAGCGAGATACCATCTTGTTATATCATATTATGATTGTTTTGATAAATTGTTGTCATCCAAGATTTATTATTATGGCTCGCTAGTTGATTATGCTATTGATATGAGTAAACTTGAGACTTATGCGTTATTGTGAATGTGGTTAGTTATAATCTTTGCTGAAAACTTGAATGCTGGCTTTACATATTTACAACAACAAGAGCAAACAGAGTTTGTAAAAGTTTTTCTTTATCACTTTCAGTTTGTCAACTGAATTGCTTGAGGACAAGCAAAGGTTTAAGCTTGGGGGAGTTGATACGTCTCCAACGTATCTACTTTTCCAAACACTTTTGCCCTTGTTTTGGACTCTAACTTGCATGATTTGAATGGAACTAACCCGGACTGACGCTGTTTTCAGTAGAATTACCATGGTGTTATTTATGTGCAAGAGCAAACGTTCTCGGAATGACCTGAAACTTCACGAAGCCACTTTTCAGAAAATAAGAAAAATACCTGCAAAAGATGAAGGCCAGGGGGCCCACCACCTCTCCACGAGGGTGGGGGGCGTGCCTGCCCCCCTAGGGCGCGCCCCCTACCTCGTGGGCCCCATGTTGCCTCTCCGACTCCAACTCCATATATTGAGTTTCGAGGAGAAAAAAATCAGAGAGAAGAAATCATCGCGTTTTACGATACGGATCCCCCGCCAAGCCCTAAAACCTCTCGGGAGGGCTGATCTGGAGTCCGTTCGGGGCTCCGGAGAGGGGAATCCGTCGCCATCGTCATCATCAACCATCCTCCATCACCAATTTCATGATGCTCACCGCCGTGCGTGAGTAATTCCATCGTAGGCTTGCTGGACGGTGATGGGTTGGATGGGATCTATCATGTAATCGAGTTAGTTTTGTTAGGGTTTGATCCCTAGTGTCCACTATGTTCTGAGATTAATGTTGCTATGACTTTGCTATGCTTAATGCTTGTCACTAGGGCCCGAGTGCCATGATTTCAGATCTGAACCTATTATGTTTTCATCAATATATGAGTGTTCTTGATCATATCTTGCAAGTCTATAGTCACCTATTATGTGTTATGATCCGTTAACCCCGAAGTGACAATAATCGGGATACTTACCGGTGATGACCGTAGTTTGAGGAGTTCATGTATTCACTATATGTTAATGCTTTGTTCCGGTTCTCTATTAAAAGGAGGCCTTAATATCCCTTAGTTTTCGTAAGGACCCCGCTGCCACAGGAGGGTAGGACAAAAGATGGCATGCAAGTTCTTTTCCATAAGCACGTGTGACTATATTCAGAATACATGCCTACATTATATCAATGAACTGGAGCTAGTTCTGTGTCACCCTAGGTTATGACTGTTACATGATGAACCACATCTGGCATAATTCTCCATCACTGATCCATTGCCTACGAGCTTTCCATATATTATTCTTCGCTTATTTACTTTCTTGTTGCTATTGCTATCATCACTACAAAATACCAAAAACATTGCTTTTACTACTGTTACCTTTTGCTACCGTTACCACTACTATCATATTACTTTGCTACTAAACACTTTGCTGCAGATATTAAGTTTCCAGGTGTGGTTGAATTGACAACTCATCTGCTAATACTTGAGAATATTCTTTGGCTCCCCTTGTGTCGAATCAACAAATTTGGGTTGAATACTCTACCCTCAAAAACTGTTGCGATGCCCTATACTTATGGGTTATCATCCACATGCTTTGAGATAGAGAGGTGTCGATAAAAACAAAATACGGACATAGAAGCATCATGTAGAGTATTATAACAACAACAAAATTAAACATAAGAATTTTATCATAGAACTTTTATCATATACTTCTGATAAATAAGTAACAATTCATCACACAATTGAAGTATAAAGCAAAAACTCTATTAGATACCAAAAAACTATGTTCTCAATCAACTTTGCAACTTCAATTCATCATCTTTTCAGGAAGGGTCACGTATCAGAGCCTTTAAGCAAATCCACATACTCAACCATCATATAGTCTTCTATGATTGCTAACACTCACCGCGTACACATGAGCAAAACGTTTCAACCGGACACATAGAAAGATATGTGCTTATAGTTTCACCTCCCAACATATTCACCTCAAGAGTGATGTCAACAATAATAAATCATGCTATCTATATTCAACTGGACATTGATACGTCTCCGTCGTATCTACTTTTCCACACACTTTTGCCCTTGTTTTGGACTCTAACTTGCATGATTTGAATGGAACTAACCCGGACTAACATTGTTTTTAGCAGAATTGCCATGGTGTTATTTTTGTGCAGAAATAAAAGTTCTCAGAATGACTTGAAAATCAACGGAGATTATTTTTGGAATATATAAAAAATACTGGAAGAAAGATCCACGTCAGGGGGGCCCACACCCTGTCCATGAGGGTGGGGGCGCGCCTACCCCCCTGGGCGCGCCCCCTGCCTCGTGGGCCCCCTAACGCTCCACCGACCTCAACTCCAACTCCATATATTCGTGTTCGGGGAGAAAAAAATCAGAGAGAAGGATTCATTGCGTTTTACGATACAGAGCCGCCGCCAAGCCCTAAACTCTCTCGGGAGGGCTGATCTGGAGTCCGTTCAGGGCTCCGGAGAGGGGAATCCGTCGCCATCATCATCATCAACCTTCCTCCATCACCAATTTCATGATGCTCACCGCTGTGCGTGAGTAATTCCATCGTAGGGTTGCTGGACGGTGATGGGTTGGATGAGATTTATCATGTAACCGAGTTAGTTTTGTTAGAGTTTGATCCCTATTATCCACTATGTTACGAGATTGATGTTGTTATGACTGTCACTAGGCCTCGAGTGCCATGATTTCAGATCTGAACTTATTATGTTTTCATGAATATATGTGAGTTCTTGATCCTATCTTGCAAGTCTATAGTCACCTATTATGTGTTATGATCCGTTAACCCCGAAGTGACAATAATCGGGACCACTACCGGTGATGATCGTAGTTTGAGGAGTTCATGTATTCACTATGTGTTAATGCTTTGGTCCGGTACTATATTAAAAGGAGGCCTTAATATCCCTTAGTTTCCAATAGGACCCCGCTGTCACGGGAGGGTAGGACAAAAGATGTCATGCAAGTTCTTTTCCATAAGCACGTATGACTATATTCGGAATGCATGCCTACATTACATTGATGAACTGGAGCTAGTTCTGTGTCACCCTATGTTATGACTGTTACATGATCGATCGCATCCGGCATAATTATCCATCACCGATCCAATGCCTACGAGCTTTTCATATATTGTTCTTCGCTTATTTTCTTTTCCGCTGCTACTGTTACAATCACTACAAAACCCAAAAACATTAATTTTGCCACCGTTACCACTACTATCATATTACTTCGCTACTAAACACTTTGCTGTAGATATTAAGTTTCCAGGTGTGGTTGACTTGACAACTCAGCTGCTAATACTTGAGAATATTCTTTGGCTCCCCTTGTGTCGAATCAATAAATTTGGGTTGAATACTCTACCCTCGAAAACTATTGCGATCCCCTATACTTGTTGGTTATCAAGACCATTTTCTGACGCCGTTGCCGGGGAGCATAGCTCTATTCTTTGAGTCACTTGGGATTTGTATCTGTTTATCACTATGAAGAACTTGAAAGATCCAAGAACCAAGATTTATCCCTCAACTACGAGGGGAGGTAAGGAACTGACATCTAGCTCTGCACTTGATTCACCTTCTGTTTTGAGTAAGCTTGCAACACCTAAACCTGCTTCTGCTATTAATTCTGATATGTCGCATGTTATTGATGATGCCACTTCTGCTTTGCATGATAGTTTTGATGAAACTACTTATATGATTGATACTACTGTGCCACTTGGTGAATTTCTTGACGAACAACTTGCTAGGGCTAGAGAGAATGAAATTATTGAAACTGATAATATTGATGAAAGTGATGATGAAGATTCTCCCCCTAGATATGAATTCCCTGTTGTGCCTGAGGGTTATGTTATGGATGAAGAAACTGCTAGAGACTTTCTTGCCTGCAATGATAGAAGTGATCTTAAGAAACTATTAGCTAAGCTTAAAGAAAAGTCTTTGAATGCCAGAATGAAATATGACTTTGCTTTTGCTACTTCACCAATCTTTATTACTGATAAGGATTATGATTTCTCTATCGATCCTGAGATAATAACTTTGGTTGAATCTGATCCTTTCTATGACTATAAATCTGAAACTGTTGTGGCACATCTTACTAAATTAAATGATATAGCTACCCTGTTCACTAATGATGAGAAAAATCGCTACTATTATTTCCGTTCTCATTAAAGGGTGATGCTAAGATATGGTTTAATTCTCTTGATCCTGGTTGTGCGTAGTCCCCAGGATATGATTACTACTTCTTTGCTAAATATTTCCCCGCTCATAAGAAACAAGCTGCTTTAAGGGAAATATATAATTTTGTGCAAATTGAAGAAGAGAGTCTCCGACAAGCTTGGGGGAGGCTTCTCCGATTGCTTAACGCTTTGCCTGATCATCCTCTCGAGAAAAATGAAATACTTGATATCTT
Organism: Triticum urartu; assembly: GCF_056163025.1. Taxonomy (NCBI): domain Eukaryota; kingdom Viridiplantae; phylum Streptophyta; class Magnoliopsida; order Poales; family Poaceae; genus Triticum; species Triticum urartu. Next base: position 479,676,576 of record NC_141873.1, on the reverse strand, counting down.
TTATAATGGACTAACCGATGCTTCCAGAGATTACCTGGACAGTTGTGCTGGTTGTGTTTTCAGGGAAAGAACAGTTGATCAAGTTGAAATTCTATTGAATAATATATTGACCAATGAAAATAATTGGACACTCCCTGAACCAACTCCTAAGCCAACTCCGAAGAAAAGGGGTATTATATTTCTCAGTCCTGAAGATATGCAAGCGGAAAAGAAATCTATGAAAGAAAAAGGTATAAAAGATGAAGATGTTAAGAATTTACCTCCCATTGAAGAAATACATGGTCTTAATTTGCCACCTGTTGAAGAAATACATGGTCTTTATAACCCGACACATGTAGTAAAGGTAAATTCTCTCTATAGATATGATAAAGCTGAAATCCCTCCTGCTAAGTTTGCTAGCCAATGTTTGGATGAATTTGATAACTTTATGGTTAATCAAGAAGATTTTAATGCTTAATTTGGTAGACAACTGAAACGCAATGCTTATATGATTGAACACTTGAGTTATTATATGGCTAGTGTTAAAGGTGAACTTAAGCTTATTAGTAAACAAGCTTCTATGGTTACCACTCAAGTAGAACAAGTACTTATAGCTCAGAATGATTTGCTCAATGAATTAAACAATAAGAATGATAATGTTGTTAGAGTTATGACTAGAGGTGGTAAAATGACTCAGGAACCTTTGTATCCTGAGGGCCATCCTAAGAGAATTGAGCAATATTCTCAGAGAAATAACGTTGATGCACCTAGTCCTTCTAAGAGGAAAAAAAGAAAAAATGATAGGACTTTGCATGCTTCTAGTGAACCTGTTATTGACACACCTGAGAATCCCAATGATATTTCTATTTCTGATGCTGAAACACAATCTGGTAATGAACATGAACCTAGTGATAATGTTAATGATGATGTCACTTTTCATGTTAATGGTAATGAGCATACGGTACACTTTCCAAGGAAACAACCTCAAGTCCACAATATTAATTCTATTGGAAAAATTTCAACAATTACTATTGAAGGTTTTGAATTTCCTCTTACTACTGTCAAGAAGAGATATGATATTCTTATTGTTAGGGATGTGCATATCCCCGTTGAGGTAACATAGTGTTATTCGAAATTCCTCTGGTTTCATGTTATTCGGAATGAGTATGTTAACAAGACTTGATCAACCTTGTTAGTGGATTCCTTTTGATGAGCATGAGATGGATGAATTTAGAAAACACAACTATCTGTACCCTCTTTTTACTTTCTGTTATTTATATTAATAAAGCAAAAATAGTATTTTCTGTCTGTTTTCTGAATTATCCATGCAATAAAAAATACCTCGAAAATAAAAGTTCTCCAAATGCCCTGAAATTTAAATATGATTTTTTCTAGAATATTTGAGAATATCTGGCACTGAGAACACACCAGGGGGAGCAAGCACCTGGCCACGAGGGTCCAGGGCACGCCCCCTGCCTCATGGGCCCATGGTGGCTCCCCTCCACTTATCCTTGCATCCACACACTTCTTCTTGCTCCAAAAAAATCACTAGCCAGCTCAAACCCGAGTTCTTGCTCATCTTGCTGCCATTTTCGATCTCCTAGCTCAAAGCTCCATTCACAAAACTGCTTTGGGGGATTGTTCTTTGGTATGTGACTCCTCCAATGGTCCAATTAGTTTTTGTTCTAGTGCTTATTTCATTGAAATTTTTTGCTGCTTAGGTGACCCTGTTCTTGAGCTTGCATGTCAAATTTATATGGTCAAAAGTAGTTTTAATGCATGATATAGTCTCTAGGCACTTGTGGGAGTAGTTGCTATCAATTTTGTTGAGTTTGGTTCACTTTTATTTTGAAGTTACTAAAAATTTCAGAAATTTTTCAGAGGAGGAAATATGTTTAGGAAAATGTACCAAGGTGGTTCTTCAAGGAAGCAAGGACCCAGACACGCAATACGCGATGCGGACGATGAACCACCGAGGGACGCTCAAGTGCGGCCTTGTGAATGGCCGTCAGAGGACTTCATGGTTCGAGCAGGAATCAAGGAGGAATTTGAAGCATATGTGCATAATGCCAATCTTGAGAGCTTCATGACAGATAAGTGCCGTCAGTACCACTACCTCACTGATTCCTTTGTGAGAAGGTTTGAATTTTCATCATCACGCAATTCTCAAACTGTCCTGTTTGATCTTTATGATAAATCTTACACCATGGACTTAGAAGATTTTAACACTGCTTGTAAACTCCCACAGTGGGGTAATGTTAGTGAACCTCGCAAATCTGAATATAGAGATTTTCTTGCTAGTATAATTGTGGGGGAATCTAGAGATGTAACACAAGCCACCATAGGGAGCATTCATTTTCCCGCTATACATTATTTTGCTCTCTTCATAGGAAGATGAATAAATGGTAAGGATGAGGCATGTCACATGTGTGTGCCAGATCTTAGTGTTCTCAAGAGCGCTGTTTTAGGAGATAAACAATACAACTTGGGGGCTATTGTTGCATGTAGGTTGCATAATAATAGTATTCATGGAGATTTCTTTGGTGGAATTTATGCAACTCATATAGCTAACTTTCTTGAGATACCCATACGTGGAGATGATATTGAGTTGCCTCCTTCTTATCTAGATTATGATGCTATGGTTCGTCATCAGTTTGTTGATAGGAACGACCAGTCCCTCCAGTACCGACTAATCTTTGACAGACGACGCACCTATCACGTCGCTCTCCCTGCTCCCGCTTTCTTTGACTTTCGAGCAAAGGGGAGACATGTTATAACCAGGGAAGAGGCGACCGAGTACGAGAGGAGGACGGAGGCAGCCCGCCTCCATGCTGCAGTGCTTCAGGCAGTAGCTGATGCATCTCAGTACGACCCTAGCTTCAACTTCGGATATTCGCCAGGCCAACCGTGGCAGTAGACCAACTTAGGCCAAAAGCCTAAGCTTGGGGAGTACGAATTTCTCACCGACATTACATCCATGTTCACACACTCATGCTAGTTGTCAGTGGTCATACTTTTTCATTGTATCATCCATGCTAGTTTATTTCCCTTTTTATGCTTTCTTCTTGTGTGTTTGATAAACCTTAAGAAAAACCAAAAAAAATAGTTTTAGTTTTTAGTTAGTTTACTTTCCATGCCTGTAGTAGTAGTAATTAAACAGAAAACCCAAAAAGATTTCTTGTTCTTCTTTTGCTTGTTGGGAGCTTTCCCGTGTAAATAGTTTTGTTTCTTTTATTTTCTTTGGGGGTCGAGAGAAGACCATAATGAAAATGTTGAGTGGCTCTCATATGCATTATTGTTGATCTAACAAAGAGCCCGTATTACCTTGTCTTCTCTCTTGAATTGAATTCTTGCAGATTTTAGCTTAGTCCAATGCACGTGCACTATTATTATTATCCATGCTATTCGGTCGTGCAAGTGAAAGGCAATAATGACGATATATGATGAACTTATTGAGATGAGAAAAGTTGGTATGAACTCGACCTCTCTTGTTTTCGTAAATATGATTAGTTCATCGTTCCTGATTTAGCCTATTATGAAAGAAACATATTTGCAATGACAAATAGAGATTATAGTTGCTTATGCTATGCTTAATTAGCTAGGAGCTTATAATGGTTCACCTTGCGTGCCAACATGCTATTAAAATGGTTGTGATGTGGTATGATAGGGTGGTATCCTCTTTTGAATGATTCGAGTGGCTTGACTTGGCACATGTTCATGCATGTAGTTGAAACAAAATCAACATAGCCTCTACGATATTTATGTTCATGGTGCATTATATCGTACTCATGCTTGCATTCGGTGTTGATTAATTTTAATGCATGTTCATGACTGTTGTCGCTCTCTAGCCAGTCGCTTCCCAGTCTTTTTGTAGCCTTCACTTGTACTAAGCGGGAATGCTGCTTGTGCATCCAATTCCATAAACCCCAAAGTTATTCCATATGAGTCCACCATACCTACCTATACACGGTACCTACCTGTCGTTCCAAGTAAATTTGTATGTGCCAAACTCTAAACCTTCAAATAAACATTCTGTTTTGTATGCTCGAATAGCTCATGTATCAACTAGGGCCGTCTGTATCTTCCATGCTAGGCGAGTTATTCTCAAGAGGAGTGGACTCTGCTCCTCACTCACGAGAAAATGGCTGGTCACCGGATGCCCAGTCCCATGCTTTATGCAAATCAAATCAAAATAACTGCAAAGAAAACTCCCCCGGGACTCTTGTTAGTTGGAGGCACTCGTTCTTTCGAGCAAGCCATGGATTGATGCCTGTTGGTGGAGGGGGGGGGTATAAACTTTACCATTCTGTTTGGGAACCGCCTATAATGTGTGTAACATGGAAGATATCGAGATCTCTCGGTTGTTATGTTGACAATGAAAGTATACCGCTCAAAATATTATTCATATATATTTCAAAACCAAGCTCTGGCACCTCTACAAATCCCTGCTTCCCTCTGCGAAGGGCTTATCCATTTACTTTTTATGTTGAGTCACCATCCTCTTATTAAAAAGCACCAGTTGGAGAGCACCTCTGTCATTTGCATCCATTACTGTTAGTTTACATTGAGTATGACTGTGACTGGATCTCTTTTACCATGAATTACAATGTCTAGTCAATCCTTGATCTTTAAAGGTTCTCTGCATTTATGTTTTGCGGTCTCAGAAAGGGCTAGCGAGATACCATCTTCTTATATCATATTATGATTGTTTTGAGAAAGTGTTTTCATCCGAGATTTATTATTATTGCTCGCTAGTTGATTATGCCATTGATATGAGTAAACATGAGACCTAAGTGTTATTGTGAATATGGTTAGTTCATAATCTTTGCTAAAAATTTGAATGCTGGCTTTACATATTTACAACAACAAGAGCAAACAGAGTTTATAAAAGTTTTTATTTATCACTTTCAGTTTATGAACTGAATTGCTTGAGGACAAGCAAAGGTTTAAGCTTAGGGGAGTTGATACATCTCCGTCGTATCTACTTTTGCAAACACTTTTGCCCTTGTTTTGGACTCTAACCTGCATGATTTGAATGGAACTAACCCAGACTGACACTGTTTTCAGCAGAATTGTCATGGTGTTATTTTTGTGAAGAAATAAAAGTTCTCGGATTGACCTGAAAATCAGCGGATATTATTTTTGGAATATATAAAAAATACTGGAAGAAAGATCCACGTCAGGGGGGCCAACCTTGTCCACGAGGGTGGGGCGCGTGCCTACCCCCTGGGCGTGCCCCCTGCCTCGTGGGCCCCCTCACGCTCCACCGACCTCAACTCCAACTACATATATTCGTGTTCGGGGAGAAAAAAATCAGAGAGAAGGATTCATCACGTTTTATGATACAGAGCTGCCGCCAAGCCCTAATCTCACTCGGGAGGGCTGATTTGGAGTCCGTTCGGGGCTTCGGAGAGGGGAATCCATCGCCATCGTCATCATCAACCTTCCTCCATCACCAATTTCATGATACTCACCGCCGTGCGTGAGTAATTCCATTGTAGGCTTGCTGGACGTTGATGGGCTGGATGAGATTTATCATGTAATCGAGTTAGTTTTGTTAGGGTTTGATCCCTAGTATCCACTATGTTTCGAGATTGATGTTGCTATGACTTTGCTATGATTAATGCTTGTCACTAGGGCCTGAGTGCCATGATTTCAGATCTAAACCTATTATGTTTTCATGAATATATGTGAGTTCTTGATCCTATCTTGCAAGTGTATAGTCACCTATTATGTGTTATGATCTGTTAACCCCGAAGTGACAATAATCGGGACCACTACCGGTGATGACCGTAGTTCGAGGAGTTCATGTATTCACTATGTGTTAATGCTTTGGTCTGGTACTCTATTAAAAGGAGGCCTTAATATCCCTTAGTTTCCAATAGGACCCCGCTGCCACGGGAGGGTAGGACAAAAGATGTCATGCAAGTTCTTTTCCATAAGCATGTATGACTATATTCGGAATACATGCCTACATTACATTGATGAACTGGAGCTAGTTCTGTGTCACCCTATGTTATGACTGTTACATGATCGATCGCATCCGGCATAATTCTCCTTCACCGATCCAATGCCTACGAGATTTTCATATATTGTTCTTTGCTTAATTACTTTTCCGCTGCTACTGTTACAATCACTACAAAACCCAAAAACATTACTTTTGCCACCGTTACCACTACTATCATATTACTTTGCTACTAAACACTTTGCTGCAGATATTAAGTTTCCAGGTGTGGTTGAATTGACAACTTAGCTGCTAATACTTGAGAATATTCTTTGGCCCCCCTTGTGTCGAATCAATAAATTTGGGTTGAATACTCTACCCTCGAAAACTGTTGCGATCCCCTATACCTGTGGGTTATTAGACATATCTGCCTAGATCTTTCCTCACCACATGATGCTTGCCGAAGGAGAAAAATAAAAAGGAATAGAAGAAAAAACTTTGACTCTTTGCATAAAAGTAAATACATAAAAGTAAAAGATAGGCCCTTCGCAGAGGGAAGCAGAGGTTTCCATGCGCTTATTTGTTTGTATGCTCAACCCCTTAGTGCAAAAGAACGTCATGTTGCATTGCCCCTTATGATAGAGACCTTTATTATGCAGTCTGTCGCTTTTATTCTTCACCATCACAAGTTTGTGCAACACTCAATTTTCTCTTACACTAAATGATCTCACACTTTCAGAAGCAATTTTTATTGCCTTTTTGCACCGATGACAACTTACTTGAGGGATCTTGCTCAATCCCTAGGTAGGTATGGTGGACACTTGAAAATAAGATTTGGGTTTAAGGGTTTTTGGATGCACAAGTAGTATCTCTACTTAGTGCGGAATTTTTGGCTAGCAAAGATAGGGGGCAAGCACCACATGTTAAAGGATATATGACAATATGACTTCTATGTGAATATAAACAAACATAAACCATTAAGTTGTCTTCCTTGTCCAACGTCAACAATTTTGGCATGTAATATTTTGATGAGGGCTCACAATCACAAAAGATTTTTAGGATAGTATATTTATATGTGAATCTTCTCTTCCCTTATTAATTCTTTCATGAGTTGCATCATTGACTAATGCTATGTTTGTCAATCTCTAATAAAATTTTCTACTTATACTCTTCCTTATGTGGTGTCATCACCTACCATAAGATTAGTATATGATATTTTTTATTTATTCCCTTTCTTTCATTTATTTCCTTTCTCTTTTACTTTTATTTGCAACATGAAATTAAAGAAAGCAAAAACTCAAACTAAACTTTATTATATAACTTGCACACGATTACAAGGATAGATCACTAAGCAAACTCTCGAAAGGAAAGGGTCGAACTAAAATTTTATTCATCTAAAGCAAAGATTGAACTAAAATAAGTAAAGGAAAAAAGATAGTGGGATGATACGATACTGGGGCACCTCCCCCAAACTTGGCGGAAGCCAAGGGGAGTGCCCATACCCGATACTCAATTTTCCTTTCGTCATGAAGGAAAAGGTGGTGATGAAGAGATCTTGTCCTCGGATTTCCATGGTAGTGGTCTGATGACCCACAAGTATAGGGGATCTATCGTAGTACTTTCGATAAGTAAGAGTGTTGAACCCAACGAGGAGCAGAAGGAAATGACAAGCAGTTTTCAGTAAGGTATTCTCTGCAAGCACTGAAATTATCGGTAGATAGTTTTGTGATAAGGTAATTCGTAACGGGTAACAAGTAACAAAAGTAAAAAAGGTGCAGCAAGGTGGCCCAATACTTTTGGAGCAAAGGACAAGCCTGGACAAACTCTTATATAAAGGACAGCGCTCCTGAGGACACATGGGAATTATCGTCAAGCTAGTTTTCATCATGCTCATATGATTCGCGTTCATTACTTCGATAATTTGATATGTGGGTGGACCGGTGCTTGGGTATTGAACTTCATTGGACAAGCATCCCACTTATGATTAACCCCCATCGCAAGCATCTGCAACTACGATAGAAGAATTAAGGTAAACCAACATATGGATCCAAATCAGCCCCTTACGAAGCAACACATAAACTAGGGTTCAAGCTTCTGTCACTCTAGCAACCCATCATCTAATTATTACTTCCCAATGCCTTCCCCTAGGACCAAACAATGGTGAAGTGTCATGTATTCGACATTCACATAACACCACTAGAGGAAAGACAACATACATCTCATCAAAATATCGAACAAATACCAAATTCACATGACTACTTATAGCAAGACTTCTCCCATGTCCTCGGGAACAAACGTAACTACTCACAAATCATATTCATGTTCATAATCAGAGGGGTATTAATATGCATAAAGGATCTGAAAATATAATCTTCCACCAAATAAACCAACTAGCATCAACTACATGGAGTAATAAACACTACTAGCAACCCATAGGTACCAATCTGACGTTTTGAGACGAAGACCGGATACAAGATATGAACTAGGGTTTGAGAGGAGATGGTGCTGGTGAAGATGTTGATGGAGCGTGACCCCCTCCCGATGAGAGGATCGATGGTGACGATTTCCCCTCCCGGAGGGATGTTTCCACAGCAGAACAGCTCCGCTGAAGCCCTCGATTGGTTCCGCCAAGGTTCCGCCTCGAGACGGCGGTGCTTCATCCCGAAAACTTTCTTATGATTTTTTCCAGGGCAAAAGACACCTTATACCAGAAGATGGGCATCAGGGGGCTTCCAGGTGGCCCACGAGGCAGGGGTGCGCCCTCCACCCTTGTGGACGGTGGGTGTCCCCCCTCTGGTGCTTCCTTCGCCCAATATTTTTTTTATATTCCAAAACTGACTTTCATGGAGTTTCAGGACTTTTGGAGTTGTACAGAATAGGTCTCTAATATTTGCTCCTTTTCCAGCCCAGAAATCAGGCTGCCGGCATTCTCCCTCTTCATGTAAACCTTGTAAAATAAGAGAGAAAAGGCATGAGTGTTGTGACATGATGTGTAATAACAGCCCATAATTCAATAAATATCGATTAAAAGCATGATGCAAAATGGACGTATCAACTCCGCCAAGCTTAGACCTCGCTTGTCCTCAAGCGGAAGCCGATATCGAAAAATATGTCCACATGTTTAGAGATAGAGGTGTCAATAAAATAAAATACGGACATGAGGGCATCATGATCATTCATAGAATAGCAACATATATATATATATATATTGTCATATGATTTCTTATGCTAAAGTAAAAATCTATTCACAATGTCAAGTATGAATTAGAAACTTCATTGAAAAACTAGCAAACTATAATCTCAGTCATTGAAGCAATTGCAATTTATCATAACAACGGAAAGAGTCAATATAAGAGCTTTTCAGCAAGTCCACATACTCAACTATCATTTAGTCTTTCACAATTGCTAACACTCACGCAATACTTATGGGTATGAAGTTTTAATCGGACACAGAGAAAGATAGGGGCTTATAGTTTTGCCTCCTAACCTTTTACCTCAAGGGTATTGTCAACAATAATGCTTTATGAAAACCCACATCCAATTATATATATAGTGCTTGCCAAAGGATAAAGTGTAAAAAGGAAAGGTGAAGATCACCATGACTTTTGCATAAGGTGTAAGACAAAAATAAAAGATAGGCCCTTCGCAGAGGGAAGCAGAGGTTGTCATGTGCTTTTATGGTTGGATGCACAAAATCTTAATGCAAAAGAACATCAATTTATATTGCCACTTGTGATAGGGACCTTTATTATGCATTCCGTCGCTTTTATTTCTTCCATATCACAAGCTCGTATAAAGCTTATTTTCTCCACACTAATAAATCATACATATTTAGAGAGAAATTTTTATTGCTTGCAACAATGACAACTTAATTGAAGGATCTTACTCAATCCATAGGTAGATATGGTGGACTCTCATGGCAAAACTGGGTTTAAGGATATTTGGAAGCACAGGTAGTATCTCTACTTGGTGCAAATAATTTGGCTAGCATGAGGGGGAAAGGCAAGCTCAACATGTTGGATGATCCATGATAATATAATTTATTTCGGATATAAGAAAACATAACCCATTACATTGTCTTCCTTGTCCAACATTAACCTTTTAGCATGTCATATTTTAATGAGTACTCACAATCATAAAAGATGTCCAAGATAGTATATTTATATGTGAAAACCTCTCTTTCTTTATGACTTCCTATTAATTGCAACGATGACCCAAACTATGTTTGTCAGCTCTCTACAAATTTTATTCATCATACTCTTTATATGTGAAGTAATTACCCTCCATAAGATCAATATGATCTCTTTATTTCTTTTTAGTCTTCCCTTTTTTCTTTTATTCCCTCAAGATCATAGCAAGACAACCAAGCCCTCGACTCAAGACTAATCTTTATTATATATAGCTCACAGACTCGATTACATAGATAAGGATCAACACAAAACTCAAAGCTAGATCATACTAAACTTTATTCTATTAGATCAAGATATAACCAAAAGGATCGAGCTAAGAAAAATGGTAAAGATAAAAGTGTGATGGTGATATGATACCGGGGCACCTCCCCCAAGCTTGGCAGTTGCCAAGGGGAGTGCCCATACCCATGTATTTATGTCTCTTTCTTCGAAGGTGGTGATATGATATTCTTGGCGATGATGCCCCTTAGGATATGATTCTCTTCCTCAAGCTTATTGACTTGCTGCTTGAGATCCATTATTTCCCTATGGAGCTTACCCGTGACGGCTAAAGCTCCTTTCACCCATGGATGTTGCATAGCTGCGGGAGAACAAGTAACACTCTTTTTCATATTTTCATTAGAAAGAAATCTAGCATTAGGAGGGATGACCGAGTTGGAATTGCCGAGCTCTGAAGTTCCTACATCATGAATTTGGCTTGGAGACGAGAGGTAACTTCTTGATCCTCCTCCATGGCATCTATCCTTTTCAATTCGGCCTCCATCTCTTCCTCCATTGATGGCCCAAAATGGTCAGCATCACTGTTTACTCCTGGCCCCGGTGTCGGATGAGATACCCTACTCTCCCCGACTGACTCTTGAGAAGACATCTTGCTCTAAATCTGCTGCAGAAACAACTCAAAACAAAAACAGAGGATTGTGTCGTGGTACGGTGGTCAAAACCTTCGGGGGATTATATAATGAATTTTTACCAACCAAAAGAAGTATCGTGCAAGAAAAGGGAGTCCGAAGGGCACACGAGGTGCCCACGAGGCAGGGGGTGTGCCTAGGGGGGTAGGGAGCGCCCTTCACCCTCGTGGACGCCTCGTGTCCTTTCCGGACTACCTCTTATTTTCCTATTTTCTTAAATATTCCAAAAAGGAGAAAATTGCCATTAGAACTATTTTGGAGTCGGTTTACTTACCGTACCACATACCTATTCCTTTTCGGAGTTTGAAACATTCTGGAAAGTGTTCCTTATGTACTCCTCCGGGGTTACGGTGTCAATAACATTGGTTTCAACATTTATAGGATTACCTGAGATATAATGTTTGATTCATTGACCGTTCACCACCTTCAGATTTGTGCCTTCAAAGTTGTTGATTTTTATGGCACCGGAACGATAGACCTCCTCGATAATGTAAGGACCTTCCCATTTAGAGAGGAGTTTTCCTGCAAAAAATCTTAAACGATAGTTGTATAATAGGACATAATCGCCTACATTAAACTCACGCGTTTGTATCCTTTTGTCATGCCATCTTTTAATTTTTTTGTTTAAACAGTTTGGCATTCTCATAGGCCTAGGTTCTCCACTCATCAAGTGAGCTAATGTCAAATAGTCTCTTCTCACCGGCAAGTTTGAAATCATAACTGAGCTCTTTAATGGCCCAATATGCCTTATGTTCTAGTTCGAGAGGTAAGTGACATGCTTTTCCATAAACCATTTTATACGGGGACATACCCATAGGATTTTTATATGCAGTTCTATAGGCCCATAATGCATCATCAAGTTTCTTGGACCAATTCTTTCTAGATCTATTAACAGTCTTTTGCAAAATTAATTTAATCTCTCTATTACTCAGTTCTACTTTAACACTAGACTGTGGGTGGTATGGAGATGCAATTCTATGATTAACATCATACTTAGCAAGCATTTTACAAAAAGCACCATGAATAAAATGTGAACCACCATTAGTCATTAAGTATCTAGGGACTCCAAACCTCAGAAAAATAACTTCTTTAAGCATCTTAATAGAGGTGTTATGATCAGCACTACTAGTTGGAATAGCTTCTACCCACTTAGTAACGTAATCAATAGCAACTAAAATATGTGTATACCAATTAGAGGAAGGAAATGGTCCCATATAATCAAAGCCCCAAACATCAAATGGTTCAATAACAAGTGAATAGTTCATAGGCATTTCTTGAAGTCTACTAATATTACCAATTCTTTGACATTCATCACAAGACAAGATAAACTTATGGGCATCTTTGAAAAGAGTAGGCCAATAAAAACCAGATTGCAATACCTTATGTGCAGTTCTATCTCCAGCATTGTGTCCTCCATAAGCCTCAGAGTGACACTTGTGTAGGATCTGTTCCCGTTCATGCTCAGGTACACAACGTCTAATAACACCATCTACTCCTTCTTTATAAAGGTGTGGGTCATCCCAGAAGTAATGTCTCAAATCATAGAAAAACTTTTTCTTTTGCTGTTCTGTGAAACTAGGTGGTATAAATTTAGCAACAATGTAATTAGCATAATCATCATACCATGGAGAAGTACGAGAAGCATTTATGATAGCTAATTGTTCATTAGGAAAGCTATCATCTATAGGTAGTGGGTCATCAAGAACATTCTCTAATCTAGACAAGTTGTATGCAACAGGGTTCTCAGCTCCCTTTCTATCAATAATATGCAAATCAAATTCTTGTAGCAAGAGAACCCATCTAATAAGTCTAGGTTTAGCATCTTTGTTTTCCATAAGGTATTTAATAGCAGCATGATCAGTGTGAACAGTTACTTTAGAATCAACAATATAAGGTCTGAACTTATCACAAGCAAATACAACTGCTAAAAATTCTTTTTCAGTAGTAGCATAATTTCTCTAGGCACTATCTAGAGTTCTACTAGCATATTGGATAACATTTCATTTCTTATCAACTCTTTGTCCTAGAACAACACCTACAACATAATCACTAGCATCACACATAATTTCAAAGGGTAAATTCCGATCAGGTGGCTGAACAATAGGTGCAGAAATCAAGGCTTTCTTAAGTATTTCAAATGCTTCTACACAATCATCATCAAAGACAAAAGGAACATCTTTTTGTAAGAGATTAGTCAGAGGCCTAGAAATTTTTGAGAAGTCTTCAATGAACCTCCTATAAAAACCGGCATGACCAAGGAAACTTCTTATACCTTCAATGTCCTTAGGACACAGCATCTTTTCAATAGCATCAACTTTAGCTTTATCAACTTTAATACCTCTTTCAGAAATTTTATGCCCCAAGACAATACCTTCATTGACCATAAAGTGACACTTCTCCCAATTCAAGACAAGATTAGTTTCTTCACATTTCTGCAAAACTCGACCAAGGTTGCTTAAGCAATCATCAAAAGAAGTTCCATACATGGAGAAATCATCCATGAAAACCTCAACAATCTTTTCACAAAAGTCAGAGAATATAGCAGTCATACATCTTTGAAAGGTAGCAGGTGCATTACATAAACCAAAAGGCATACGTCTATAAGCAAAGGTACCTAAAG